>NW_007248754.1:122452-169123 GCF_000164805.1 Carlito syrichta
GGCTCAGGCAATCCACTCACCTCAGCCTCCCAAAGGCACGGGATTACAGGCTGAGCCACCAAGCCCGGCTGGTTTAACCTTTCTTAAGCAAGTCCCTATAGCAAATCTGGGACTGTTATGTCCAGCAGGCAAGTGGCCGCCGGCCTGGCTCTTGGCTAATAAAAACCTCTCCTTTTTATTACTTAAACTTCTGGTATTAGAGTCTGTAAATTAAATGCTCGGACCCTATTTCAGGAGATGCTGAGTGGATGGACTTAACTACTCCCTTTTCTGTCCTTTCACTAAAGCAACTCCAGCTTTATCTGCTTTTTTTTTTCTTTTTTGAATTGTAGTCTCATTCTGTCGCCCAGGTTGGAGTGCAGTGGCATCCTCACGGGCTCAGGCGATCCTTCCTCCTAAACCTTCCAAGTAGCTAAAATTACAGGTGTGTGCCACCATGTCAAGCTAATGTTTTGATTTACTACGGAGACGAGGTCCTGCCAAGTTGCCCAGGCTGGTCACGAACCCCTGGGCTCAGGCAATCCACTGGCCTCAGCCTCCCAAAGTGCTGGGATTACAGGGTGAGCCTTTTTTTTTTTTGAGTTGCAGTCTCACTCTATCGCCCAGGCTGGAGTGCAGTGGCATACTCACGCCCACCGCAGCCTCGACCTATTGGACTCAGGGGATCCTTCCACCTCAACCTTCCAAGTAGCTGAAACTACAGGCATGTGCCACCATGCCCGGCTAATTTCTAAATTTATTTTAGAGATGAGGGCTCACCAAGTTGCCAAGGCTGGTCTTGAACCCGTGGGCTCAGGCAATCCTCTCACCTCAGTCTCCCAAAGTGCTGGGATTATAGGCGTGAGCCACCATGCCCGGACTTTATCTGCTTTATATTTTGAGGTTCTATTTGGAAGACATTGTATACGTCTACTTTAAGATCTTCTAAGTTTTGGGTTGAATCAGTTTTTTCTCTGATTTCCAACTTTCAAATCATTTGAGAAGTAAATGCAGTAGTTGTTTATTCCACACGGATAGAGATTTCATTTTTATTTTTTATTTTTTTGAGTTGGAGTCTTACTCTGTCGCCCAGACTGGAGTGCAGTGGCCGTTCCCGGCCACTGCAGCCTCGACCTGCTGGGCTCCGGCGAGAGATTTTCAAAAATCAACTTTATTAATCGATAAAGCTCAACTAGAAATTGTAGCCTGTGGCAAAAATTGGGCTTCCCAACAACATTTCTCCAAGCCTAAACTCACCCACAAGAGTAATGCCTTCCCCTGGGGTTTCCCAGCTTTTTGTTCCTTTATGAATCCTCAGGGCTTTCTCTGCCCAGTGTGGTGGTTTCTACCAGAGGAGGAGAGCGTCAGTTTCTCCAGATGTTCCTGTTTCTTCCTTCCTGAGAACATCTTCCTGACACCAACCATGGCTCATCTGAGTAACCTAATGCCGCCACAGGTGGGGAGTTGATCTTTTGCTAACAGGAGGGTCTGATAGGATGGAAGGGGAACATGAATTAAGTTATCAGCAAGACTGATCTGCACTCTTGTCTGAAAATAAAGCCCTACATTGTTTCTCAGTTTATGTCCAGATGTGTTAGCCTATACAGATGTCAGAGTCCAGAAAACAACACAAAAATACTTCGAATAACGTGATGTTAACTACATATAAAAACCCCACTTTTTTTTTTTTTTTTTTGAGTTGGAGTCTCACTCTGTCGCCCAGACTGCACTGCAGCCTCGACCTGCTGGGCTCTGGCGATCCTTCCACCTCAGCCTTCCAAGTAGCCGGAATTACAGGCATACACTACCACGCCTGGCTGGTATTTGATTTTATTGTAGAGATGAGGTCTCGCTGTCCAGGCAGGTCTCGAACCCGTGGGCTCAGGCAATCCACTCATCTCAGCCTCCCAAAGGCACGGGATGACAGGCTGAGCCACCAAGCCTGGCTAAAAACCCCACTTTTGAATAACAAAACTTTGGACCTTTCCTGTAATTCAATTTCCGGAAAGAAATCAAAATCCAAGAATTAAATGTTTCTTTCCCTTATAAATTACAGTGCAAAGAAATGAGAGCGCTTGCCAGCTTGTCATTCTGTTCATTCTCAGAGGGTCTCAATCAGCCCCTGGGTAGAGTCAAGCTCTGGCTTCCTTCTCCCGGAATGAATGTTATTTTCTGTGAGAGTTATCAACACTGTGAAGTCAATCTTTTGCTCTTTCAGGTTTTGTAATAGAATCTCACTTTGTTCCTGTCTTTGAAATTAGGCCTTGCCTTATGACTCACGTTGGCCGATGAAATTGCCCTCCCACGTTTACGGCAGGGCTATTCACAGCAGCAAAAATATGGTATCCACTAGATGTCCAGTATTGGATGGATGGATAAAGAAAATATGATATTTATAAACAATGGAATACTACTCAGCCATAAAAAGAATGAAATTAAGTCATTTGGAGCCACATGGATGGAACTGGAAACATGATCTTTTTTTTTTTTTGAGTGGAGTTTCACTCTGTCGCCCAGCCTGGGGTGCAGTGGCATGCTCCCGGCCACCTCAGCCTCGACCTGCTGGCTCTGGCGATCCTTCCGCCTCAGCCTTCCGAGTAGCTGGAAATACAGGCGCACGCTACCACGCCCGGCTAACTTTGTGATTTACTGTAGAGATGAGGTCTCGCCAAGTTGCCCAGGCGGGTCTCGAACTCGCGGGCTCAGGCCATCCACTCACCTCGGCCTCCCAAAGTGCTGGGATGACAGCCCCCGAGCCCGGCTAGGAAACATGACCTTAAGTGAAATAAGCCAGCCACAGAAAGACAAGATAGCACTTGTATGTGAGAGCTAAAAAGTTCGATCACAGGGAGGTAGAGAGTGGAAAGCTGGATGACAGAGACGGGCAAGGGCGAGCGGAGAGGGGCGGAGAGAATGAAGATAATTGGATTGCAAGGCACAAACACAGAGTCAGCTAGAAGGAGCAGATCCGGTGACGGCGCTTGACCAAAACGTATTATACTGAGGTGATGGACCCCCTCAATGCCCTGACTCGATCACTACTCATTACGTAGAGGTAAAAAATGTCACATGTACCCATACATTTGCACACACAAAAAGAGAAATGTTGTGTGTTATTTCCTGGTGGAAAATGTATTAGCCAGTGTGTACTCTGCCCCGGGGACTTTGATTTGTACAGAACATAGGTCGTGTGAAAGGAGAAACTCATTGTTATTGTTGTCCAAACACAGTTGTGACATAACCGAATTTACCCTGACTGATATCAGCCTCAAGACTTTCAAAAGCTTCGCTTTTTAAGAGTCTAAAATATTAATAGCTCACGTATAAATGCAATTATCAGGCAAAAGTTTTCAAACATAGTCAAATCTCTTGCCTTTTGTAGTAGCTACTACTGCAAAATGACCTTCCCAGAGCCCTGACCTTGGCATGTTCCTACCCAGACACTCAGTGGTGTTTGAAGGAAGGAGTAAGACCGTGGAAACACACAGGGGAGAAGAAAAAATTATCTTCGGCTCAGCCTCACCGGCATATCCGTCAGCCTGTGCCAGTTGCTTGGAGTCCACGGCCAGCACTTACGAACTCAGCAGACTTTGCCTCAAGAGATTCATTAGGGATTCATTTAGAACTAGGTCCCAAGTTACTGCATCTCAGGGGAAATCTATCTAAGCATAATGCCCGTTACCTCAGAGAATGGCCTTGGTGAAAGTTAGACATTTATACAGGTGACATGCTCAGACAGGCATCTGTTCTGCAGACTCACAGCCCTGCCGGGCATGTCTCAGCCACACTGGGGTAGGACTGAGTGTGGGCCCCTTACGGTATCACCTCCACGTTTCTGGTCCTTTACTATGATGACTGTCCCAAGGCTCTTGTTCTGGAATTGCCTAGGCCAGGTCTGCATGGGCCAAATCCAACCTGCTGCCTATTCTTATATGGTTGAATGGAAATTGACATTTAAACTTGTACCTAAACACAACACTACTGTATTATATTCATTCACAAATATGATTTTTTTAAACATGTTTTAAAAACCGAAAGAATGATAGTTTATGATACATGAAAATCGCACGGAATCCAATTGTGATGCTCATGAATAGAGTTATATTGGAACACAGCGAGGTCCACTGATTTCCATACTGCCTGTGGCTTCTTTTATATTCCACAGCAGAGTTGCAGAGTGATAAAACAGCAACCGTTTGGTCTGCAAAGCCTAACACACACACAAGCTCGTCCTTTACAGAAGATGTTTGCAGACTGCTGGCCTAGGCCTGTGAATTTTGCCTTCTTTAGTGGATTCCTGATTTGTTTTTCTTTTTTTGCGTTGGAGTCTCACTCTGACACCCAGACTGGAGAGCAGTGTCCGCTGCCGGCCACCGCAGCCTCCGCCTGCTGGGCTCCGGCGATCCTTCCGCCTCAGCCTTCCGAGTAGCCGGAATTACAGGCAGGTGCTACCACGCCCGGCTGATTTTTTCATTTATTGTAGAGATGAGGTCTCGCCGCCCAGGCGGGACTCGAACCCGCGGGCTCAGGCGATCCACTCACCTCAGCCTCCCAAAGGCGCGGGATGATAGGCGGAGCCACCGAGCCTGGCTTGGATTCCTGATTTGAAGCTGTTGCTGGTGTCTCTGATGTGACTTATGAGCCTGGTGAAAGTCACGTCTAGCGGGCTCTTCCTTGGACCTTGCCTTTCCTGGCCTTCGACTTCTAGGCTTAACTAGCTTGTGATACTTCAGAGCAAGGTAATTGGCTATGATTGTTTTTCTTACATGGTTCTAACCCTTCCAGGGAGGCCCAGTGGAATTAAACGAACAAACAAACAAACCCAAACCTTTAATTTGTCATTTTCCCAGCCTACATAAACAGCGTCTGAGTATCTTTCCATTTTTTTTTTTCTGGACCAGGCATCTTTTTTCAACTGCAGGTTTTTTTTTTCTTTTACTAATGAAAGAGATGAAGTCAAGGAGTTCTGGCATCGCCAGAAGCGTTCGCTGTTCACATATATCTCGTCTGCTTCCGCTTCCTAAGAGGACCCTTCCCATGCCTGTGCCGTCAATTTCCCTCCCTCTTGACTCTGGCAATCCTATCCTATTTGAAAGTGCCTAGAGTTTGCTTCCAGAATTTTCTACAAATGAAATCATGCTGTGTGAGGCGTCCATGTTGTTGCATGTGCCAGTACCTGTGGAATTGTATTCCATTGCATGGATAGGTCATAATGTGTTTATCTGTTCACTGGTTGATGGACATGGGGATTGTTTCCAGGCTTTGACCTCTGTTATTCTTTCCAAACTTGTTTTTCTATTTTTAAAATTATATGCACTCTTATATTTAACAAAAATAGGATCATAGCACAATTCATAACTTGCTTTTGTCTGTGGAACTATATGCAGTGGACATATTTTCATGTCAGTGAATATGTTTCTCTTAATAATTTCAGAATGCTCTTTCTAAAATCCAAATGTGTATGTCGTTCCTCTCTTTAAAATAGTAAATCCCAGGGTACCTGTATAATGAACATTTGTATACCTAACCCTGAATTGTACCCCATATCTTTGAAATAAAAAAATTAAAAGTAAAAAAAAAAAATAGTAAATCTCTGTAGTGGCTCTTTTAGCTGAGAGCTGTGCTTCGTAAGCTGTGCTGTAACATTGGCATTACCTGGGGATTTTTAATAACTAAGCTAGGTTCACTAGAGATAGTGATTTAAGTGTTTTTTGTGTGATTTGGGAGTTTAAAAAAATTTCCAGGTGATTCCAGTGTGTAGCAAAGTTTGGGAATCATTGGCCTAGATCAAAAGTTTGCAAACTACAGCCCATCAGACTGGAGTCTGCTGCCTGTTTTTGTGAGGTCCAATGTGTGTTTTACATTTTTAAGGGTTGAAAAGAAGTCAAAAGAAGGATAATATTTATGACACATGAAAAGTATACGAAATTCAAGTTTAAGTGCGTATAAATGATATTTTATTGGAAGATAGCCATGACCATTCATTTATGCATTGTCTATAAGAGCTGCTTTTGGGCAATAACACAGGGTGCAAGCAATTTTGGCAGAGACCATATGACCTGCAAAGTCTGAAATATTTACCCCTTGACCCTTTGCGGAAAACAATTGCTGACCTCTGATGTACAGTGCAAACTCCTTCCCATCATGTGCTAAGCATTTTGTGATTTGGCCTCTGCCTATCTTTCTATCTTTCCCATTTTCTTTTCTACTTGTGCCTTCTACTCCAGCTGTGATAATACTATCTACAGTTTCTCAAAGTCACCCCTTGGTGTTTTTGCATGTAATGTTCCTTTTGACCTGACATGCTTGTCTTTTCCAGCAAACTTGTACTCATCCCTCAAGACCCTCTCAAGAAAACCCTATCCTTTGATCTTTCCTGGTATTCTCTTCTTTGTGTCTTTTTGTAACTGCGTATCTAGTATAGTCTTCAGGAAAGCTCTTGTCACAGGGCATCGTAATCACGTGTGTAGGCATCCCCAAGGTTCTCAGCCTGCTCAGAGGAGCAGGAAGTGAACACCATTCTGGCTGTAGGTGGGAGAGGAGGTTGAATGTCAAAATAAATAAAGTCTCGTTTTGTATCCCAGAATGCTGGTTACATCAGGAAAATATCATGCATGTGGGTGAGGGCAGAAGGACGCCAGACAAAATATACAGAAATAAAAAGCACACAAAATAGATGCTCGGATATTATTCGGTATCAAGATGATCAGCTTTTGTTGAATTTTCCTTTAATGTGGCTGTAAGTCTCACTCTGTGGCCCAGGCTGGAGTGCAGTGGCACAATTGTGGCTCACCACGGCCTTGACCTCCTGGGCTCAGGAGATCCTCCCACCTCAACCTCCCGAGTAGCTGGGACTATAGGTGTGCACCACCATGACTGGCTAATGCTTTTAGTTTTTGTAGAGATGAGGTCTTGCTGTGTTGGTCTCAAACTCCTGGGTAAAGCAATTCTCTCACCTCGGCCTCCCAAAGTGCTAGGATTAAAGACATAAACCACCATGCACTGTCCTCACTTAAAGAGCAGAAATATAAACTGAGAAAAGAGTTTTATTATTTTTTTTTGAGTTGGAGTCTCACTTCGTCGCCCAGACTGGAGTGCAGCGGCCGCTTCTGGCCACCGCAGCCTCGACCTGCTGGGCTCCAGCAATCCTTCCAAGTAGCTGGAACTACAGGTGCGCACTACCACGCCCGGCTAATTTTTTTTTTGTTGTGGAGACGAGGTCTCGCCAAGTTGCCCCTGCTGGTCTCGAACCCGCGGGCTCAGGCAATCCACTTGCCTCGGCCTCCCAAAGTGCTGGGATGACAGGCTGAGCCACCGAGCCCGGACTATTTTTTTTTGTTTTGAGCTAGAGTCTCACTCTGTCACCCAGGCTGGAGTGCAGTGGTACACCCATGACCACCCCAGCATCGACCTGCTGGGCTCCGGCGATCCTTCCGTCTCAGTCTTCCAAGTAGCTGGAACTACAGGTGTGCACCACCATGCCCGGCTAATTTTTTTGTTGTTGTAGAGACGAGGTCTCACCAAGTTGCCCTGGCTGGTCTCGAACCTGTGGGCTCAGGCAATCCACTTGCCTCAGCCTCCCAAAGTGCTGGGATGACAGGCTGAGCCACCGAGCCCGGCCTATTTTTTTTTTTTTTTTAGCTGGAGTCTCACTCTGTCGCCCAGGCTGGAGTGCAGTGGTACACCCATGACCACCCCAGCATCGACCTGCTGGGCTCCGGTGATCCTTCCGCCTCAGCCTTCCAAGTAGCTGGAAGTACAGGCTCGCACTACCTTGCCCGGCTAATTTTTAAAAATTTATTGTAGAAAGGAGGTCTTGTCAAGTTGCCCCGGCAGGTCTTGAACCCGCAGGCTCAGTCAATCCACTTGCCTCGGCCTCCCTAAGTACTGGGATGACTGGCTGAGCCACAAGCCCGGCCAACTAGTCTATTGGCATTCACGATATTGTTTTGTTTTTGTTTTTGTTTGGTTTGAAATGAATTCGTTGTAAATAGAAGTCTAAAGAAAACACAACTCCAGGGAAGAATAAAATCTCACAGTGACGCAACCATTGCTTAATAATTTTCTGCTTGCCCCAAACTGACCCGTTTCCGAAGGACTGGGGCCATCTCATCTCGCAACATGTTGTGACACAGAAGGAGGAGTTGGGAAATCATCCCACCTCATGGCCACATGCCTGGTGTCTTTACAACAGCCACAGATTTTCCGGGGCATTCTTGATTCGAATATTCTGTGTTGTTGGCCCATGTGCAGTCCTACTTGTCTGATCACAGGTTTCTGAACTTCTGTTCCGAAAGCAGAGCCAGCATAGGAATTCAGCAACAGATTCCTGGCTAGTGTTCTTAACCCTAACCCTCTCTTCTAATCCATTTTAAGCAAGACGAAACCAAACAACACTTTTATGTGCCAACACTTCATTACAGAAACTCTGGCGGTTCTCTGTTACACACTGCCACAAGTCCACACTTCTTTTGTCGGCTTTATTTATGTATTCATTTTTCTTCATTTTTTTTTTTTTTTTTGAGTTGGAGTCTCACTCTGTCGCCCATTTTTGAGTTGGAGTCTCACTCTGTCACCCGGGCTGGAGGGCATTGGCACGCTCACGGCCACCGTAGCCTTGACCTGCTGGGCTCAGGTGATCTTTCTGCCTCAGCCTTCCAAGTAGCTGGGACTACAGGCAGGCGCCACCACGCCTGGCTAATTTATTTATTTATTTATTGTAGAGATGAGGTCTCGCCAAGTTTCCCAGATTGGTCTCGAACCCGTGGGCTCAGGCAATCCTCTCACCTCAGCCTCCCAAGGTGCTGGAATTATAGGCATGAACCACCATGCTCATCTCTTTTGTCATCTTTAGAGAGTCCGTCTTATTTAGGTAACTTTCTTCTTCTCCCTGGGCACTCACCTTTTGGTCCAGTCGGAGAGCTCTGGTCTTTTTCCTTGTAACTTCCCTATTCATTCCTACCTGTGATACCTTGGCTTCTCTTCTTTTTCTTCTTTATAACTTAAAAAAAACATTTTTTAAAAAAGACAGGGTCTCACTCTGTCACCCAAGCTGGAGTGCAGTAGTGTGATTATAGCTCACTGCAGCCTCTACATCCCGGGCTCAAGTGATCTATCCTCCTGCCTCAGCCTCCCTAATAGCACGCCATATGCCTGGTGAATTTTTAAACATTTTTCATAGAGATGAGGTCTTGCTATGTTGCTCAGGCTGGTCTCCAACTCCTCAGCTTAAGTAATCTTCTTGCTTTGGCCTCCTCAAGTGCTGGGATTACAGGTGTGAGCCACTGTGCCAGGCACTTTTCTTCCTCTCTCTCTCTCTCTTTTTTTTTTTGAGTTGGAGTCTCACTCCGTTGCCCAGACTAGAGTGCAGTCGACCTGCTGGGCTCCAGCGATCCTTCCGCCTCAGCCTTCCAAGCAGCCCAAACTACAGGCGCACACTACCACACCTGGCTCATTTTTGATTTATTACAGAGATGAGGGCTTGCCAAGTTGCCAGGGCTGGTCTCGAACCCGCGGGCTCAGCGATCCACTCGCCTCGGCCTCCCAAAGTGCTGGGATGACAGGCTGAGCCACCGAGCCCGGCCCCTTTGCTTCCTTTCTGTGTCTAATGCTTCCATCCTGGGATGCTTTTCCCTCCTTCTTCACTTATTAAATATGTTTTTTAAAATTTGAGAGTTGTGTGGTACAAGTGGGGGTTGACTACATAAGTAGGTTGCATGCGGGTGAAGTCTGGGCTTCTAGGTGGCCCTCTCCTTCCTGACGAGTGGACTAGGAGCCCAATACGATGCCACGTGTCTTTCTCCCTCCTTTCTACCTCCCACCCCCACAGTGTCCAGCATCTGCTGATCCCACCCCGTGTTAGCAAGACCAGTGATCAGAGCCTGCTATGAGTGAGAACATGCGGTCTACAGTGCTTCCTTCCTGTGATGGTTCACTTACTGTGACAGCCCCACCTGCATCCGAGCTGCTGTGGAGGCTATGGTTGGGGTCTTCTTTATGGCTGCAGGATATTCCATTGTGTATATGTACCATATTTCCTTTATTCGGTCCCCTTTTGATAGGCATCTGGATTGGTTCCATATGTTTGCTATTGTGCCATTTTCACTTATTAAAACTGAACTCACCTGTCATCCGGGCTCATGGGCTCAGGCCTGTAATCCCAGCACTTCGGGAGGCCAAGGCAAGAGGATTCCTTGAGCCCAGGAGTTTGAGACCAGACTGGGTGACATAGTGAGACCTTGTCTCTACTAAAAAAATAAAAATAAAAATAGAAAAATTTGTCATCATGTTGGTGTGCACTTCTAGTCCTGGCTACTCAGGAGGTAGAAGTGGAAGGATCTCCTGAGCCCAAGAAGTTGAGGCTGCAGTGAGCTGTGATAGTGCCAACTGCGCTCCAGCCTGGGTGACAGAGTGAGACCCTGACACAAAACAAAACAAAACAAATCTCAGTCATCAAATCCCAGCACAAATCTGACATTCAACAAAAAAAAGGCACAGTATAGTGATCACCCCTGACCTCCCCTGGAAATTTTTGTGTCATTGCACAGCATAGGTAAGCAGAATTGTATCAATTAAAGGCTGCTGTAACCTCTTAGAGGTGGTTTTGCTTTTGTGGTTCTCTTCACGTAGCTACCAGTTTTCATCGAGCAAGTGCAATCTGTTGAGTGGTATCTTCATTTGAAGGATCATAGATGAGCCCCGACAAATGTGATCCGTACATTGAATGCACTGGCCTTGAATGCTGTGTGAGTTTGGGTTATCCAGGCAAACAGGCCAACAGGAGATATAGAAAGAGATTTACCATAAAGAATTGGGTTGCGTGATTCTGGAGGCTGATAAGTTCTAGGCTCTACAGTCAGTAAACTGGAGACCCAGGAGGGCTGATGGTGCACGTTCTGGTCTGAGTCTGAGGCTGAGTCTGAAGGCAGGAGGAGACTGATATCCCAGCTTGAAGACAGTCAGGCAGAGAGAAATCATCCTTTTTTAGTCAGCCTTTTATTTCATTCAGCCCCTCAACAGATTGAATGTGGCCTACCTGACTAAGCCTATCTGCTTTACTCAGTCTACTGATTCAAATATTAATTTCATCCAGAAATATCCTGACAGATATACCTAGAAATAATGTTTACCCAAATATTTGGGTACCCTGTGGCCCAGTCAAGTTGATACATAAGCTTTTTTTTGATACATAAAATTCATCATACAAGTGTTGTGCCAAATGACGACTCTTTCTTTCTTTCTTTCTTTCTTTCTTTCTTTCTTTCTTTCTTTCTTTCTTTCTTTCTTTCTTTCTTTCTTTCTTTCTTTCTTTCTTTCTTTCTTTCTTTCTTTCTTTCTTTCTTTTTCTCTCTCTCTCTCTGTCACCCAGACTGGAGTACACTGGCACACTCCCAGCCACCACAGCCTCGACCTGCTGGGCTCTGGCAGTCCTTCCACCTCAGCCTTCCAAGTAGCTGGAACTACAGGCGCATGCTACCATGCCCAGCTAATTTTTTAATTTATTGTAGAGATGAGGTTTTGCCAAGTTGCCTGGGTGGGTCTCAAACCCGTGGGCTCAGGCAATCCATTCGCCTCAGCCTCCCAAAGTGCTGGGATTACAGGCCGAGCCACTGAGCCCGGTCAACGACTACTTATTTCTAACAACTGCCTTCAGAAAAAAACCTTCAGATAAGCTCCGTGCCAAGCTCCTGGGTGGTGTCTCAGGCAGCGACTTTTGTTTTTCTGGACATTCAGTACTATGATTGTTTCAGTTATTAAATATTTCAGCCCAATCAAAACCAAAACTTTAATCACATATCTAATTAAAAAAAAACAAAAAACTACTCTCCTTCCGTGTTCTCCCAGGGACTTGAAGTGGGAAAGGGGGTGAGATCTCTTGCTAGGTGCTCCATGGTTAGGCAGGAAGGAGGGGCTTTTTTGTTTTTTGACTCTGCCCACTCTGCAAAAATGCTCTGTGTGGCAAACATCCAGATCCTGATCATTTTTCAAATAGAAGGCCTTTGTAAGTTCTTTGGAGACTCCCTGTTGGAGAGCTCTGATACTGCAAAATTTCCTGACATGAGTGAGACCTTTGGCTGACCTCTTATGACACGCCCTTGTTCCTACTACAGCAGTTTATACCACATGACTTTTTTTCTGTGGAGACAGCCTGCACACTGGTGGGCAGCCTTCTTGGGTGGTGTCTGTCCAAGGAGGCTCTACCCTGGCTGTCTTCTGCAGCCCCACAGGTAACTTGGTATTTCGCCTCGCTAAACTCTGGAGATGTGATGCTCTCTCTTTGCTTTCCACCATAGACAGCTCCAGCCAACTTCTTCCTTTTGGGATTTTCTAGATGAGAATCAGGCACCAGTGTCTTTACTTCCCAATCTCTAGGAATCAAAAGTCAATCCCTGCTTCACGGGCAGAATAAGGGTGTCCCACAGATGTTTACAGCCTGATCTCTGGAACCTGTGAGTATGTTACCTCCTGGCTAAAGAGACTTTGCAGATGTGGTTGAGGCTACAGACCTTGAGTTGGGAAGGTCATCCTGGGTTATCCAAGTGAGCCCAGTCTAATCATTTAGCCACAGGAGTCCTTAAAAATAGAGACACTGTCCCAGCTGTAGTCAGGGAGAAACATGTGACTGCAGAAGAAGGGTCAGCGCCATGTGACATGAAAGGCTGTCCCCCACCGTTGCTGGCCTGAAGATGAAGGAAGAGGGCGTGGGCCAAGGGATGCCGTGACGGCCTCTGGAGTCTGTGAAATGCCCTCAGCTGTAGCCAAAGAACACCCCAGGGACCTCAATCCCTCAACTGCAAGTAACTGAGTTTTGCCAACAGCCAAAAATAAGCCAGGAAAGGAATTATTCCCTAGAGCTTCCAGAAGTGAACTCAGTTTGCCGACACCTTGATTTCAGCCCTGGGAGATCCCTACTTCACTTCTCTTCTGCATTTGGGTTTTTGGAAGCCACTGAATTCATGGCAATTTCTTATAGCAGCAAGAGAAAACGAATGTGCCCTCTTCCAGATTTTCTCCCTGGGTCTCCCAGTTTCTGCCTTTTCGTAGGCAAGAAGGTACGAGGGTGGTGGGCACGTCCTTCCCTTGGCAGAGACCCTCCGCCTCCATTCTCTACCATCCTTTTCTTGCAGCTCCTCCCTCGTGGTTTGGGAGGGTAACAGCATACTTTTCTGTACCACTGAACCGACAACTTTGCCGTCCTCACTTTGTCTTGTATATAGGCTACAAGCTGGAGGTGGTTTTTTTTGGAGTGTCCAGCCCCTTATTTAAGCAGCCTTACGCTCTCCGTTACAATGTAGAGGTAGGATATGTCCTATTTAGCATTGCTGGACATGTTTCACAGATCTTTGTTGCTTGTTCTGTGTTCCAGAAGCCTGGCAAGAACTCAGTGAATAAATGAACTTCCATGAGATAGTCCTTGGGATGATGGAGAATGATTTAAGTCCCCTCTCTACAGCATGGCTGTTAACTGGAGAGAGCTGTCCTGCAATGATTATGACTTTTCTTCTCATTTGATACATTTTCAAACCTTCAAAGGATAGTCCCACACATCCATTACAACTCTCTCTGCTTTAGTTCTATACTAGCCTCCTAGGGAATACTTGGCTTTCTGGAAGGCATTGAGCATGAGGATGGGCTGGACATGATTGTGTACCTATTGAAAAATTCTGTGGTTTGAATTTTTCCAAAGGTCTTCTATCAGAAGCTCAGATGCAAGACTCTGCCAGTCATCACAGCATTTCTATTTCCCATTGTGTAGTCCGCAGATAGCCCTGAAGAGGACTGCAAGCTCATATGGGAGGCGTCATGGTGTGCTTTCACTGTAACAGGATATCAGCGGAACGTTCCATGATATCTTAAAATTTCATCTGAATTCCCAAGTTGAGAACAAAAAGTGATAGGTATCCTTAGATTTCCAAAGAGGGTATTAGCACTAGACAGATCCAGGTAGAAAATTTGAAAACAACTGGGCTCAGTGGCTCAGCCTGTAATTCCAGTATTCTGAGAGGCTGAGGCTAGAGGATTGCCTGAGCTCAGGGGTTCAAGACCAGCCTGGGCAACATGGCGAGATCTTGTCTCTACAATAAATCAAAAAATAATTAGCTGGGCGTGGTTTCACCCACCTGTGGTTCCAGCTACTTGGATGACTGAGGCGAAAGGATCACCGGAGCCCAGCAGGTCGAGGCTGCGGTGGCTGGGAGCGGCCACTGCACTCCAGTCTGGATGACAGAGTGAGACTCCTACTCAAAAAAAAAAAAAAGAAAATTTGAAAACACAGCAAAATCAGTACAGTGATGGTCAGTCTCCATCATATGCCTCCAGATGGTGGAAGAGGAAGGGAGCTAAGCAGTACTCGGGGGCAGGGACAGTGTTGTGGCTTTTCCCTTTCTCTCCTTCTGGGGAAGCCCTGGAGAGAAACAGGGGCACCGAGGGTGTCCTGGGATTGGAGTAGAGTAGAGTGGGAGAGTTCATGAAAGGGTGGATGCGTGCATGTAGCATCTAGGGACATAAATGAGTGGAGATCAGTTTGGGTCACCGTACCCCGAACTAGCTCCAGTCATACATATGGATGTGGATATGAGTCTATCTAAAACTGACCCTTGAACAGCACGGGGGTAAGGGATGCCAAGCATCCCCCCACAGATGTACATCCTCATATCAGTCTTCCAAAACCTAACGACAGATAGCCTACTGTTGATCAAAAGCCTTACCAATAGCATATGAGATATGACCATTAAGTTCATGAACTCATCCTAGGAAAAGTGTTACAGGCCTCATTGCGGAGTATCACTATGGTCACCTTTGAAGTACTCCCTTTGGGAAGCTATGCACCAATGGCAGTGACTAGTCCACCCATCAAGCAATTTTTCTGCTAAGACATCAGAATTGTCATTGTGTTACACTTGATGTCTTGAATGCCATCTAAATGTCTTTCTTTCGATATTTCCTTTATTTTCAGGTAAAGGAAAAAGTCATGGGGGGGTCCATATCAAATGAGTAGGGAGGGTGTTCCAATATAGCTGTTTGTTTATTGGCTAAAAATTCCCTCATAGGCAGTACTGTGTGAATTGGTGCATTGCTGTAATGCAAGAGCTCCTTTGAGACCATTTTTGCATACATCTTTCTCATGCCAAGTTTAAGAATTCCCTGTTTCTCTATGGATGTTTATAGATAGAGGTTTGCAGTGCTTCTCACAGTCAGCCAATGATTTTGATGTGCAATTCAATGAAACTTTGCAATGTTTTCATCAGTTCTGCTTATTCCTGGCTGTCCTGACCTCTCTTCATCAGTGACTCTTTCCCTTCACAAAAAACGTTTAATCCATTTGCATACTGTCGTTTTCTTTATGGCATTATCCTCATAAACTTGGACTTACATGTCCCTGATTTCACTTCTACTCTTGCCAAGCGTAACAGGAAATTTAATGTTTGTTTAGTGTTCTAATTCAAGCTCTGACACTTGCGATGGTACACAGAAACATGCAGCAACAATAATGAACACCACTCAGCAAGACACATCAGCATGAACACAGCTGTGAGACACTGGTATACTAAAGTTACGAAGCTTCACTGAGCTGTTTGTACAGTGCTGCCAATGTAAGTGAACAGTGGCAATCTCAAGAATTTAATTGTCAGACTTTGTACACAGTTGATTAACACATATTTTGTATATATATTATATTCTATGTTCTTACAATAAGAGAAAATAAAATGCTATTAAGAATATCATGGCCTGGCTCGGTGGCTCAGCCTGTAAACCCAGCACTTTGGGAGGCCGAAGTGAATGGATTGCCTTAGCCTGCAAGTTCAAGACCCGCCCGGGCAACTTGATGAGACCTCCTCTCTACAATAAATTAAAAAAAAAATCAGCCGGGCATGGTAGCGCACGCCTGTAGTTCCAGCTACTTGGAAGGCTGAGGCGGAAGGATTGTTGGAGCCCAGCAGGTCGAGGCTGTGGTGGCCAGGAGCATGCCACTGCACTCCAGTCTGGGCGACAGAGTGAGACTCCAACTCAAAAAAAAAAAAAAGAAAGAAAAGAGAATCATGATGTTTTTTAAGTGTTGATTCTGAAGAGGGGGCAAGATGATGACAGAACTGGTGGGAGTGGGAGTCTGCATGGGACCTGGCAGAAACCTGCTGTAGCCTGCCCAACTTTTTTAGTCTGCTAGCCTCCATCCTGAGAAGCTTCCCTTCTGAGACCAAGGGGCAATCTCTGCACCCCTCTGGGATTGATCATCGTTGGACCAGAGAGGACACTTCAAGAGGACGATATGGAGAGACAGATGCTCCACCCCCATGCTGGGCCAAACACAGACAAGTGTGATCCAAGTGGGAGAACTAGCAGCAGCAGCAGCAGTGGATGAGTTGGGGTGAGTTCTGATCTGATTCACCCCCACTTCACCCAGCAGTCCTTGGGGTGTCTGACTCACATTGAGAGCAGCCTGATTGGCCTGTGCTGAGAGTGGAGGCAAGGGGCTGGAGACTGGAGCCCATTCTCTACTACAGCAGAAGCCAAAAGCAGTGGTGCTTGAGACACATCAGAACAAAAACAAACAAACAAAAAGGAGCATGAAATTCCAGAAATGGCCATGAGAATGGAGTTCTTTTTTTTGCCCACGCTTTCCATACATATCTTTCTATATGTGGCTTCTGACTTGATTTGCCACTTTTTCTCCCTCTTTTTTTTTTGGTTTGTGTATGGGTACTTTTGAAAGCAAATGTATCTTTGTTTTCTTTTTCTTTTTGTTTATTCATCAGTTTGCTTGCTTGTTTGTTTTACTTCTTCCCCTTCTTTTTCCTCATCTTCCTTTCTCCTACCTTCTTTCTTTCTCTGTTCTCTTCCTATCTCTTTTCTCATTTTGATTTCAGAGGGAAAACCTAGTTCCCACTGCATGGACATATTATAAGGTGATGGAAAGTGGGTTCCAGGGGTCCACACCCCAGTCAGTGGATACAGAAATCTGCAGGTAGCTTATGAACCATAGTTCCACCCATTACTCCTTAATCAAATTTCAAAACTGAATAAAGACAACACAGCCCCCCACTCACAGTCCCTCCTCAAAATTGAACAAATATAGAGCTCCACTTAAGGAAGAAAAGGGGGTTTAGCAAGCAGAAGTGAAAGCTTCCATCCCTCTTATTGAGTGACAAACTTGAAGAGGAGAAGCAAAGGGGGAAAAAAATCCATCACAAATGAAGAAAAATCAATGGAAGAATACAGGTTCCCCCCAGACTCCTGGAAAAACAATACCCGAGATTTCAGATCTTGGAACTCAAACAATGAAGACCCTCCAGAATGACTTGTCTCAAACCACAAATCTAAATATCCCAGTTTGATGGAGAGAATGAATAGAAATGAAGATAGACAAGAAGAAAGAATGAAAGAGCTGATAACTGAGATGATGGCAATAAAGAATAATACAGTAAATGAAATAATAAATTGACAAGCATGGAAAACAAAATTAACCAAGTGGAAGAAAGAATTTCAGAATTTGAAGACAAACATATGGAACTGACTCAATCAGTTAAAAATATAGAAAGGGAACTTTAAAAGACAGAACAAAGCCTTCAAGAGATGTATAATTATATTAAGTGACCAAACTTACACCTAATCAGCATCCCTGAAACAGAAAAGGAGAATAAGAGTACCCTGGAACAAAGAGTCCATGAGGTCATCCAAGAAAACTTACTGCATCTCATCAGAGACATGACCATCCAAATGCAAGAGATACAGAGAACTCCTGCAAGGCATCAAATGAGAAGACTAACTCCTAGACACATAGTAATTCACTTATACAAAGTAGGTATAAAAGAAAAAGTCCTAAAGGCAGTGAGAGAGAAAGCTCAGACTACCAGCTAGGGAAGAACAATTAGAATAGCAATAGACTTATCTACAGAAACACTATAGGCTAGAAGAGACTGGAGTCCAATCTTTAAAGTTCTCAAAGATAAATAATTCCAGCCAAGAATTTCCTATGCAGCTAAGCTAAACTTCATCAGTGATGGATAATTGCAATCCTTCCTAGACAATCAATCCCTAAGAGTTTATGCTGCCTCCACACCAGGTCTATAAGAGATGCTTAAAAAAGTATTAAACAGAGAAAGAAAAAAAAAAAGAATGACCATGCTCTTCACAAGAATGTAGGAAAACAGAATCAGCACACCATGCAATGTGACTGCATACTTGAACACATATATCAACCCAACAATCAAAGGAAAACCAACCAACCAACCAACAAACAACAACATTTTATAAAAACCTCATGACAGGGATAAATTCTCATATCTCAATAATCAGCCTGAATGTGAACAGATCAAATGTACCAATGAAAAGACATTGAATGGCAAACTGGATTTTTAAAAAAGTCTCAACAATATGCTGTCTCCAGGAAACACATCTCACTAAAAAACAACACTCACAGACTCAAAGTTAGAGAATGGAAAACAACTTTTTCAGGCAAATGGAACAGAAAAGAGGGTAGGAGTCATGATTTTAATATCAGAAAAAACAACCTTTAAGCTACCAAAAATTAAATAGATACAGGAGGACACTAAATAATGATAAAATGTTCAATCCATCAACAAGAAATTTTCTTTCTTTTTTTTTTTTTGAGTTGGAGTCTCACTCTGCCCAGACTGGAGTGCAGTGGCCGCTCCCAGCCACCGCAGCCTCGATCTGCTGAGCTCTGGCAATCCTTCTGCCTCAGCCTTCCAAGTAGCTGGAACTACAGGCACATGCTACTACATCCAGCTAACTTTTTTGATTTATTGTAGAGATGAGGTCTCACCAAGTTGCCCAGGTGGGTCTCGAACCTGTGGGCTCAGACAATCCACTCACCTCAGCCTCCCAAGGCACAGGATTAGAGGCTTACCCACTGAGCCTGGTAGAAACATCCTAAACATTTATGCACCCGACACAGGAGAAATAGCTTTTATAAAGCAGCTACTAAGTAAACTTAAAAAAAATTTACTCTAACACTATTATAACTGGGGACTTAAACACCCCAAAAACAAACCTAGATAGATCATAGAGGCAAAAAATCAACAAGGAGATCTGCAACCTCAACTTGATGCTTGAACAAATGGACTTAATAGATATCTTCAGAATACTCCACCTAACAACTACAGAATATACATTCTGCTCATCAACACATGGAATGTACTCCAAGAGCAATCACATCCTAGACTGTAAATCAAGCATAAACAAATTTCATAAGCTCAAAACACTGCCATGCACCTTTCAGACCACAGTGGAATACAAAGAAATACTAGCACCAACAAAATTCCCACAAAGACATGGACACTAAATAGCATGCTGCTGAATGACTACTGGGTCAACACAGATATCAAAATAGAAATTATAAGAATCTTGGAAACACATGAAAATAAAGATACATCTTACCAAAACCTCTGGGATGCCATGAAATCAGTACTAATAGGGGAATTTTATATCCTATATCTCTATGAACACACAAGAAAATAGATCACAAATTAACAGCCTAACAAATCTAAGGGAGCTGGAAAGACAAGACCACCAAATCCCTAATTTGAGCAGAAGAATCCAGATCACCACAGTAAAAGCCCAAATATGGGACATAGAAAACAAAAAACAAAAATATCATAGAGAAAAAAAATCAACAAAACCAAAAGTTGTTTTTTTGAAAGGATAAACAAGATGATGAACCTCTTACCAGATTGATGAGGAAAAGAGAGAATAAGCCAAAATAGACATTCAGAAATGCAAAAAGATTAATCACAGCTGACCCCGAAGAAATACAAAAGGTTATCAGAGATTACTATGCACACCTGTATGGAAATAAACTTGAAAACCTAAATGGGCCAGGCTCGGTGACTAGGCCTGTAATCCCAGCACTTTGGGAGGCCAAGGCGAGTGGATTACCTGAGCCTGTGGGTTCGAGACCCATCTGGGCAACTTGGTGAGACCTCATCTCTACAATAAATACAAAATTAGCTGGGCATGGTAGCGTACGCCTGTAGTTCTTGCTACTTGGAAAGCTGAGGTGGAAGGATCACTGGAGCCCAGCAGGTCGAGACTGCGGTGGTTGGGAGCATGCTACTGCATTCCAACCTGGGTGGCAGAGTGAGACTTCAACTCAAAAAAAAAAATAAATCAAATAAAGAAAGAAAACCTAAATGAAATGGAGGACTTTTTGACATCACACAACCTCCCAAGGTTGAAGCAGGAAGAAATGGAGACCCTAAATAGAGCAATAACCACTCAGGAAATTGACTTTGTCATAAGAAAACTACTACAGAAAATAAAGCCCTAGGCCAGAAAGCTTTCCAGTGGAATTCTGCAGAACATACAAGGAGATGCTGATACCCATCCTGCTGAAAGTATTCCAGGTTGGGCTCGGTGACTTAGCGTGTAATCCCAGAACTTTGGGAGGTCAGTGGATTGCCTGAGCCCACAGGTTCAAGACCAGCCTGGGCAACTTGGTGAGACCTCGTCTCTACAATGAAAAAAAAAATTAGCTGGGCATGGGCTACCATGCCCATGCGCCTGTTCT
The DNA here is from genome assembly GCF_000164805.1 of Carlito syrichta. Taxonomy (NCBI): domain Eukaryota; kingdom Metazoa; phylum Chordata; class Mammalia; order Primates; family Tarsiidae; genus Carlito; species Carlito syrichta. The sequence goes on from NW_007248754.1 coordinate 142,959, forward strand.
GGCTACTTGGAAGGCTGAAGGGGATGGATCGTTGGAGGCTAGCAGGTCGACACTTGGCTGGTTGTGAGCGTGTCACTGCACTCCAACCTGGATGATGGAGTGAGACTCCAACTTAAAAAAAGAGAAAGTATTCCAGGAAATCAAGAAAGTCAGGACTCTCCCCAAATCATTTTATAAAGCTAATATCACATTGATACCCAAACCAGGTAAAGATCCAACGAAGAAATATAACTATAGGCCAATTTCCCTGATGAAAGTAGATGAAAAAAGTCTCAAAAGTTTTCTAGCAAATTGGATCCAACCACACATTTCAAAAGTCATCCACTGGGACCGAGAGGGCTGCATCCCCAGGATGCAGGGCTGGCTCAACATTGCAAGACCATGAAAGTAATTAAATACTTTAACAGTTGTAAAAACAAGACCCACATGATTCTAACACACTAGGTGCAAAAAAACTTTCGATAAAATCCAGCATTCCATCTTGATAAAAACCCTTGGACACCTAGGTATAAAGGGAGCATACTTCAAAATAGTAAGAGCCATCTGCAATAAACCTGCAGCCAACCTATTGCTAAACAGACAGAAATTGGAAGCATTTCCCCTGAAAACCTGAACAAGACAAGGCTACCCACTCTCACCCCTCTTCAATATAGTGTTGGAAGTCCTAGCTAGAGAAATTAGACAAGAGAAGGAAATCAGGGATATCCACATAGGAAAAGATGAAGCCAAGTGATCCCTCTTTGTGGACCATATGATCCTGTACCTTGAAGACCCAGTCACTATATGTAGGGTTATAAGGAGAATATCAGAAACATTTATGGAGGCTACATTTTAGATGAACTTTTTCTTATTTTTGTCTTCAGAGGTTTTATTGGACAGACCTCCTACCAATCTGCCCTCTCTTTTGCCGTCAAGTTACTGATTTCTTAACTCGGGTATGATGTGCCCACCCCTTTTCTGCCATTGGGACAGCCGTGCCAGTAGTCAGGAGCACTTAGTACGGTCTTTTCCAGTTTGGTTGGAGCTTGTTTTCCTTCCAAGTCTTGATCAACACCCAGTCACCAGGTTGAAATTGATGAACTGTGAACTCAAGAGGAGGAGTTTGAGCAAGGAGTCCTTTTAATCTAAGGGAAGATAGAGTAGAGGAGCTGGCTGAAATATATCCCTTTAAAAATTGATCTTTGGTCTCCAGTGTTGGTAAATCTGTTGCTCTACCTAGATAGGGCAACCCATATAAAAATTCATAGGGTGAAAAATCCAAATCCTTTCAAGGGGCTGTTCTAATTTGGAGGAGAGTTATAGGAAGACATCTGACCCAGGGCAACTTTCTTTCTTTCTTTTTGAGTTGGAGTCTCATTCTGTTGCCCAGGGCTGGAGGGCAGTGGCATACTCACAGCCACCTCAGTGTTGACCTGCTGGGCTCCAGTGATCCTTCTGCCTCAGCCTTCCAGATAGCTGGAACTACAGGCATGCACTAACACACCAAGCTAATTTAAAAAAAAATTTTTTTTATTATAGAGATGAAGTCTTGCCAAGTTGCCTGAGCTGGTCTTGAACCTGCGGGCTCAGGCAATCCACTCACTTCGGCTTCCCAAAGTGCGAGGATTATGGACTGAGCCACCGAGCATGGCTGGCAACTTTATTTCTAACATTAGTTTAGTTATATGGGTTTTTAGTGTTTGGTTCATTTGCTCTATTCGTCCTGAGGCTGATCAATGCCAGGGCATATGAAAGTTGCGTCGCATTTGGAATGCTACTATAATGTCTTGTAATACCTTCTAGGTAAAATGGCTTCCATGATCCGAATCAATGTTTTCTATTAGACCGAATCTAGGGGTTACCTTTTCAAAAAGTATTTTTATTATAGACCCTGTTGTAGCTGTTGTTGCTGGGTATGCCTCCACCCACCCAGTGAGATGATCAACAATTACTATTACGTACTTAAGTTTTCCAACCTTGGGCATTTCAGTGAAATCAATTTGCATACTTTGGAAGGGTCTTAATCCAGGAGGTCTACCTCCTTTTAATGACCCTTGGTTACCTTTTTATTTACTTTCTGACAAATTATACATCATCCACAGATTTGTTTGGCAATAGTATACATTCCTACACATCCATAGGTCTGTGTTTTTTTTTTTTTTGAGAAAGCAGGATTTATTGAGAGGACAGAAAAGCTCCCACAGTGGGAAGGGACCCAAAGGGGGTGCCCCCATTCATAGGTTTTTAAGAGTGTGTCACACATTGCTTGAGCTCCCCAGTGGCTTCCCTTATGCAATATAGGCATCAATTCCCTAATAATTGGTTTGTTAACCATCTCTCTTCCATCAGGGAGGATCCACCTCCCGTCCTTGTTTAGAGCATCTCCTACCTTTCTCATCTCTTCTTTTCCTTTTTCAGTAAAATTTCATCTTACAGTGATTACAGGCAAGTTAGGGGTAAGGTTCAGAAGCTTAATTTCATTCTTTAAGGCAGCTTCTTTGGCTACTTCATCAGCCAGCCTATTACCAACTGCCTCAAAAGAGCCTTGTTGATGGCCATTTACATGAGTTACAGTTATTTCACTGGAGAGTAGTAAATTTTCGAAAATTTTCTAATTAGTTCCCTGTGAACTAGTTCCTTTCTTGTACTATTTATTAGACCTCTTTCCTCCCAGGTTTTTCCAAAAGTATGTACTACTCCATAAGCACATTTAGAATCTATAGATTGTACTTTCCTTATCTGTGAGTATTTTTAGAGCTTGAATGAGAGCATATAATTCACAAGTTTGTGCAGACCATGAGTTAGGCAGCCTTCACTTTTCATAAACAGATAGATAATTTCCATCAATAATTGAATATCCATTATGCTTTTTTTTTTTTTATTTTTTTTGAGTTGGAGTCTCGCTCTGTCGCCCAGACTGGAGTGCAGTGGCTGCTCCCGGCCACTGTAGCCTTGACCTGTTGGGCTCCGGCGATCCTTCCCCTCAGCCTTTCAAGTAGCTAGAACTACAGGCGCACGCTACCATGCCCATCTAATTTTTTTCTGATTTAATGTAGAGACGAGGTCTCGCCAAGTTGCCCAGGTGGGTCTCGAACCCGCGGGCTCAGGCAATTCACTCACCTCAGCCTCCCAAAGCGCCGGATTACAGGCTGAGCCACTGAGCCCGGCTCCATTATGCTTTTTACCTTCAATCACTCTGGATGCACCATCTATGAATAACCTAATGCCGGCTCAGAGTGACTTTTCTCTTAGATCTAATCTGGTTTTAGTTTGATATTCAATAATATTTAGGTAGTTATGATCCAGTGTCTCTTGATTTTCTTCCTTGGCTTTCAGGGAACTTGCTAAATTTATATAAGAATCTGAGGTTACTATTAGGTAATCCCTCTCTAATAGTGTTGCCTCATATTTTAATATTCTGGAGTCAGTTAACCAACGGCCAGCCCTTTGATCCAGGATGGCCCAGACTTGATGAGGAGTACTAACCAGAAGCGTTCCTGCAAAGATTGACTTCGACTTTCCTCAACTAGCAAGGCAGTACCTGCAATGGCCTGAACACACTCTGGCCAGCCCCTGGACACAGGATCTAATCATTTGGATATAAAGGCTACTGGTTGCTTTTTCCCACCCCAATTCTGGATAAGTACCCTGATGGCTCTTCCTTGATCGGTTGATACAAATAAATTGAAAGACTTTTCTAAAGAAGGGAGAGTAAGGACTGGGGATGTAATTAGGGCTTGTTTTAAAATGTCAAAACCTTGTGTTTCTTTTTCAGTCCATTGGAGGGAGCTTGGTGCTTTCTCCAATAGTTTTGAATATAAACTCTTAGGTTTGGTTGCATATGAAACAATCCATAGTCTAGGAGTTTTCTAAGTTCCCTTTTTGTTTTGGGCTTAGGATAATTAACTATTCTTGTTATTCTTTCAGGGCTAATTCTCCTTTTGCCTGCATTCATTAAATGTCCAAGATATTGAACTTCTTGTTCTACAAATTGTAGTTTTACTTTTAGAAACTCTCAGTCCTTGCTGTCCCAAGAAATTAAGTAAATTTGTAGTTATTTCAGAGACCTGGGCTTTATCTGTTCCTGAGATTAGGAGGTCATCTACATATTGCAAAAGGTTAGTGTCAGGCAAAGGCAGAAGCCCTTCCTAATACAGTTTCTATTTTTTTTTTTTTGAGTTGGAGTCTCACTCGGTCGCCCAGACTGGAGTGCAGTGGCCGCTCCCGCCCACCGCAGCCTCGCCTGCTGGGCTCCGGTGATCCTTCCGCCTCAGCCTTCCGAGTAGCCGGAATTACAGGCATGCGCTACCATGCCCGGCTGATGTTTTGATTTATTGTAGAGATGAGGTCTTGCTGCCCAGGCGGGTCTCGAACCTGCGGGCTCAGGCAATCCACTCACCTCAGCCTCCCAAAGGCGCGGGATTACAGGCTGAGCCACCGAGCCCGGCTCTAATACAGTTTCTAAAATTTGGTTGAATAAATTAGAAGAGTCAGTAAAGTCCTGTGGTAACACAGTACTGTGATACTGTTGTTTTCTTCCATTCATAGGATTTTCGATTCAAAGGCAAAGATGTCTCTACTTTCAGAGGCCAATGGGCAGGCCCGGAAAGCATCTTTGAGGTCTACCACACTAAACCATTCATGTTCATACGGGATTTTACTAAGGAGGATATAGGGGTTTGGAACCACAGGGTATCAAGTTTGAGCTATTTGGTTTATTGCCTGTAAGTCCTGCACTAACCAATAGGATCCAACAGGCTTCTTTACTGGAAGTATTGGGGTATTGTATGCTGACATGTAAGGTTCCAAAAGCCCCTTCCTAAGAAGACCTTCAATTACTGGTTGAAGTCCCCTTTTCCCTTCCATAGAAATAAGATACTTTTTCCCACAACTTCATTTGGCTGTTTTAAAGAAATCATTGAATGGGGGAATTTGTAGACCTCCACTACTTCCTTCTCTCACCCATACTTTAGGGCTAATTTTTTGTTCTTCTTCTTCTGTGAGATGCACCATTGAGACCTTAAGTTGTCCTTGTCCTAGTCCTACATTAAGGCCCATCTGGACAATTAGGTCTCTGTCTAGGAGATTTATTCCTGCCTTCTGGGACAAATAAAAATGACCCTGTCATTGTCTCAGTTTCAGTCTTTATAATCATGGGTTCAAATATAGGAATCTGAAATCCTTCTCCCTTTACTCTGGAGACTAGAAGCTTTTCTGGTAAAAATTTAACATTTTGGCGTTGAAAGATTAGGGAGGAGCAAGTTGCCCCAGTAACAACGAGGAAGAGAGTCCTGCTCATTAGGTCCCACCTTCAGATTTATCAGTTTATCAAGGGTTCCTGGTGGGGTTTGATAAAGAGGAACCCATGACTCCCCTATTATGCATCTAGTGCCATAAGGGAGACTATTTCTTCCTCCTTTTTCAACGCAGGACAATCTCTCTTGAAATCCCCTGGTTTCTTACAATGATAACATCCAGCTCTCTTTTGGTTAAGTTCTCTTTTCATGGTTCCTTTTGGATTAAGCCTTCTTGAGTTTGTGCCTTTTGATGCTCAGGTCTTGCCCAGGAGAGTCTCTCATCTTTTTTTCCCCCTGACGTCCCTTTCTACAGAGCTTACCATGATTCTAGCTTTTTGTTTTTGCTTTTCCTCATTTTGTTTAACAAACATCTTTTCTGCTTCTCTTAACAATTCCTCCATTGGTCTTTCATTCTATTCCTACAGTTTTTGCAACTTTCTTACAATGTCTGGTCAACTTTTGGTAACAAACTTAACCTTTAGAAGGCTCTGTCCTATGAGGTCCTCTGGGTTTAACACTGGATACTTTCTCATTTGATCTCTAAGTCATTGCAAAAAGGCTATTGGAGTTTCCTCCTGTCTTGTTGGGTTTCAAAGGCCTTTAAGACATTTTGGGACCTCAGGGCTGACTCTCTGATCCCTTTAGTGACTAATTTCCCTAAATTTTTCATTCTAAGTCTATCTCCTGGGTTATTCTTATCCCATCTGGCATCTGTTTTCTGATATTTTTGTTTGGCTGGTTGTACTCCTGGACCCAGGGTCTGTTCCCATTCCCAGATAGATATAGCAGCCCTTCGAATCATTCCCCTTTCTTTGTCAGTGAATAGAATGTTCATAATAGACATCGGTTCTACCCAGAAATATATATATATTAGGTCCAAGAAATTGATCAACTTGATCAGCTAATCCCAAAGTGTTATCTAATAATGGTTTTATTTCCTTTTTGAAATTTCTTACTTCAGTACTGGTAAGTGGGGCATTAACAAGTCAATTTCTCCTTGTCCCAAGGGAACCGCCCTTAGTGGGAACAATTTTGATTCTTTATCTGAACCTCCAGGGGGAAAAGGGAATTTTTCAATATCCTTTTTGCATTGTTCCAATTCTCTTTTCAAATTAGTATACACGGGTTTAGGACTTGGAGAGTCTCAATTCTTGAGTTTCTGATTAATCTGAATCCCCCACTGCCCTCCCAGATTACTGATCTTCTTGGAAATTATGAAGGGGGAGATATAGAAGAGTGAATCCCAAGGTCTCTCCTTCTCCTCTAGAGGCCCAGATGTTTTCTCTTCCTAAATTCCTGTTTGAAGGGGAAACATAGGAAAGGTTCCTGGAAGTCAACAAAGTACACAATCCCTTTCCTCAGATGAAACAGAAGGCCTATTGCTCACATAGATTACTAAAGTCTGACAAAGCCAGTCTTCATTGGAGCCAAATATTGGCCAAAACACTGAGGGCTGGCAGATTGGTTCTTTAGTCCACACAAAGCACAAAACTCAATCATTTTTTTCTTTCCCTTTCCTTTAGTTTTGGAATCATTTTTGCAGTTCTTTAAATTTCACCCCAATGGACTCTCTGAGGGAATTTTTAGGGGGTCCTTTGGATCACCCTTTCTAGGCTTAGACTGCTTATTACCCATTCTTGGTTACCAGGTGGGCTGTGCAATCTCCCCCTAATGTGATCAACCCCTCCATTGGAGATTTCTTGCAAGCATTAGGATTCTGAGTTTTTTCCTAAAGTGCTCAATCCCTCACACTGGAGGTTTCTTCAAGTGTTAGGACCTTAAAGTGCTCAACCCTTGCAAGCATTAGGACTCATTTTGTATTTGAGATATGTTTCAGCCACACACACTCGACCTCTGAGAATTTCCCCAATCTCCAAGGCAGTACTTATAGTCCAACTTTCCTACCTTGGCTCGTGCATGAATTTACCAGGTTGCCAAGGGTGGTGCCTACCTGTTCAGTGTCTCCTCTGCTGAGTCTCAGATAATGGTCTCAGGTTTATCTGCAGAGCAGTGGGAACCAGGATTGCCCAGACAGAGTGAGTCACCTAAAACTGTGTGGGATGCATCTCTCCCTCCCAACGGGGATCCAATCCCGCAACTGCAGATCTCCCGAATGAACCCCAGGCTGTGGGAGGTGAAATTGACTCTCCTCAGTTTTGTTGTCAAAGCACAACATGGAGACCCAGAGATCAGGGGAGTGAAGCAGCTCTTTTAATCTTGTTCTTGCAAGAATAGGCACCTCTTGGGTGAGCAGGCACACTGAAGTGGTCACAGCCAGTGTATTTATGCCCCAAAGTGCAAGGTCCTCCCCTGGTTCCTCTTTGGCTGAGTACTTCAGAGGTTATATCACTTTCCCAGATGTCACCTAAGCAATAATTTTGTACAAATAGGTAAAACACAAGCAGTTTCTACACAAATAAGGTAAAATACATGTTTCTAGATTCTGATTGGATCTCAATGCTCATCGAAGGAAGTCTGCCAAAACAGCCTGTCAGGAAAGTAGAAAGGAACAGGACGTGAAATCACAAATCACTATTTTGAAAATGAATTACCATTTTGTTTCTTACAGGTATAGTTTGCCCTTACTAAAACTTATGTTGAAATTTGGCCCTTCAGGTGGAAGTCTTGGAAGGCAGAGTCTATTAGGAATTGTTTGAATCATGGAGGTGGACCTGTCATGAATGGCTTGGTACCATTCTCAAGGTAGTGAGTGAGTTCTCACTCTGATAAGACTGGGTTGGTTCCTTCAGGAACAGATTTATCCCTGAGAGAGAGAGAGAGTTGTTATATAGCTAGTACATTCCCTTGACCTTTCCAGCTTACAAGACCTTGAGCTAAGTAAATTTCTTTTCTCTCTAAGTTACCCAGTGTCAGGTATTCTGTTATAGTAACACGAAGCAGACTAAGACAGTTTTCATAATTAAAAGCTTAAACATCTAGACGAGAATGTAGGCTTGACTGTATGCTGATATATTTGGAAATCTCTCAGATGAAGTAAACAGATGGTATTCTGAGAAGACACTTTTCTCAAACTGACTCAGGAAGTGGACAATCTGAAAGGAATTATAATCCTGCCATAAAAGAATTGCATTCAAAGAGATCCCAAGATCTGATTATTTTATTTGTGACTTTCTTCAAGAAGCACTTCAGACTTATGTGCTGTAAATTATATAGGAATAAATGATACTATCAGTTTCATTCTATAAAGTTAGCACAACCTCACCATTAGGACTTATGATGTATAAACAAACAAACAAGCAAACAAACAAGCAAACAAAAAAAACTATAGAACAATTTTATGTGCATATATATATAAAAATTTCTAAGTGAAAAAATAAGCAAATTAAACTAAATTGTATTCAGTTGATCATTCTCCACGAACAAATTCATCAGATTAAGAAGATTTTATCATTTCACCTATATTATTGACTGATGCCCACAGGAAGATGAATGGTAATTGCTGATTTTCTCTGGAGTTCCCTGGCATTTCTGCATCTATAATAGGTTTCCAAACCAGTTTATGTCAATAGTACTTGTTATTGTATTTATGAAATCTAACTAAATATTTATGTAAACTGATGAAATATGAGTATGGTAAAAGAATTTTTCCTAGGAAAGCTAAATTGAATGTACTGGATTAAATCAATGCAAATGAGTCACTAAAAAATTAAATGAGGTGAAGATGCGACAACTGTAAAATTTGGGTAAAAGTCACAAGACTTTAGAATAATTTTGCACTCATATTATTTTATGAACAATTGAAATTGTACTCTTTAAAGAAACTAAATAGGAAACACCAACATATTAGAGATTTGATTTAGGTAAGAAAGGTGGTATTAATTAAAAAACATACTTAAAGAAAAAGTATTAATTAGTTCCACAATCACGAGTTAAGACAACACTAGCTGTTACACTAGACAAACCCCCAAATCTCAATGGCTTAATACAACCTGCATTTTTTTCAGTTATGTCAAATCTAAAATGGGTGTTACTGATTGATGGGTACTAGGCTACTTCCATCTTTGACTCTGACATTTTCAACATATGGCTATCAAGGTGGCTGTGCTCTAATAGGTCAATCCAGAGAAGGTAAGAGGGCATGGAGGATCCATGTATAAGCTCTCATGGGTGTGTGAGGCCTGGGAAGTGATTATATCACTTGGGTTTACATCTCATGGGCACATGGTTAAAATTCACTGAAAGCCAAACTGGAAAAGTGGTTACATCATTTGCCCGGGAAGAAGCAGAAACAGGTAGTAATGATAAGGCAGTCTCTACGTGCCCTTCCTCCAAAATGGCAAATGAATGTCCACTTATTATGTTTTAAGTTAAAACAAAATGTTTAAAGTACATATATTTTTTATGATTCCTCACTTTATCAAGCATCCTTTATAGTATAGGTGTTATCAATTTTTGAGTTAAAGTTCCAGCTCTTCTAGTTGTTAATCAAGTGACCTTCAACAAGTTTTTTAACCTGCCTGGGTCTTAATTTTCTTACCTCTAAAATGGTGACAGTAACAGCTTTTTAGAGAGTTAACGTATATTAAAAACTTGAAATAATGTTTAAACACATGGCAGTTACTTAGTGAGGAGGCCAAAGCAACTTCATCTAGGATGCTGATCCACCATGTTGACTTCTGATTAATCCCAGTTCCCAGAAGGTCTCTAAGATTTCCCATTTGTCTATGGTTCCTTGTGTAAGAGCAGGTATAAACTGTGAATCTTGCCCTTAGATCAAAGAACCTTGATGTTATTGTACTTCAATTATTATATACATCTCTATGGAATCACCCTTTCCCTATGGCATATGAGCCATAGGGAAATATATAAGTCTGGGGGGTTAATGGCTCAGGGTTCCACTATCTGGTCTTGCTGCCGCCCAAGTCACAGATATGGCTTCTGTTCATTCTTCCCTATTAAATGTTTCTTTCTGAGAAACTGCATATGTCAGTCTCTTTCTTTGGCCTATCAGCTTCTTAGGACTTTGAAGGTAGGTTTGCATAGGCCTGCCCACTATGGAATACTCAATAAATGTTGGCTATTATTATTTGATTGACTGTTTTGACTGACTAATGAGTGATTCTCACTGTGCTAGATATGAAGATTCTCTCTTTTTTTTTTGAGTGGGAGTCTCACTCCGTCACCCAGACTGGAGTGCAGTGGCCGCTCCCGGCCACCGCAGCCTCAACCTCCTGGGCTCCGGCGATCCCTCCGCCTCAGCCTTCCGAGTAGCTGGAACTACAGGCACACACTACCAGGCCTGGCTAATTTTTGGTTTATTGTAGAGATGAGGTCTTGTCAAGTTACCCAGGTGGGTCTCGAACCCTCAGGCTCAGGCAATCCACTCACCTCAGCCTCCCAAAGTGCTGGGATTACAGGCTGAGCCACTGACCCTGGCTTGAAGATTCTCTTATACATTAAAAAAAAAAAAATCAGTATCCTGGAGGTATCATTGAATATACTGTAGGTGAAGACAGCAACAACAAACAAACAAACTTTATTCAAACCAGCTGAATAATAAAGGATGATTATTGGCACATACAAGTGTGATATTAAAAATATTCAGCAGTCGGGCTCGGTGGCTCAGCCTGTAATCCCGCGCTTTGGGAGGCCAAGGTGAGTGAATTGCCTAAGCCCGTGGGTTCAAGACCCGCCTGGGCAACTTGGTGAGACCTCATCTCTACAATAAAGCAAAAATAATTTAGCTGGGCATGGTAGCACGCACCTGTAATTCCGGCTACTTGGAAGGCTGAGGTGGAAGGATCACCGGATCCCCAGCAGGTCGAGGCTGCGGTGGCCGGGAGGAGCCACTGCACTCCAGTCTGGGCGACAGAGTGAGACTCCAACTCAAAAAAAAAAAAAAAAAAAATAATAATAAAAATATTCAACAACAGACATAGCATGGATGGGTATTAACCAATTAGAATGAACATTTAACTAATAAAGATAATATGCAACCAGGATGGCTACTTCAGTGTGTACTGTTCAGTATATATTCTTAGTCTCATGAAATTGAAAAATCCAAAAGTAGGCTCCCTTCAGGTGAAGCTGGACTTGGTAGCTGGACCATAGTACACAAAATACTCCACTTATCTCTTCCCTACTCTGCTTTCTTTGCTATGTCTTTCATCCTAAACTGAGATGACTGGCAGCAGCCCCAATTAAAAGGTGGGCAAAACATGAATAAATACATCTCAAAAGAAGACATACACACAGCCAACAGACACATGGAAAAATGTTCAGCTTCACTCACCATGAGAGAAATGCAAATCAAAACCACGTTGGAATACCACCTAACTCCAGTAAGAATGGCCATCATTAATAAAACAAAAAACAACAGATGCTGGTGAGGACGCAGAGAAAAGGGAGCCCTTCTGCACTGCTGGTGGGCGTGCAAACTAACTCAGCCTCTATGGAAAGCAGTGTGGCAATTTTTAAAAGAAACAGAAATTGATCTTCCATATGACCTGGCAGTCCTCCTTCTGGGAATATACCTGGAGGAACTCAAATCATTCTACAAAAAAGATACTTGCACATGCATGTTTATTGCAGCACTATTCACAATAGAAAAAACACGGAACCAACCCTACTGCCTATCGAAAGTGGACTGGATAAAGAAAACGTGATACATATACGAATTGGAGTACTATGCAGCCATAAAGAAGAACAGAATTATGGACTTTGCAGCAACTTGGATGGATTTAGAGTCTATTATACTCAGTGTTCTATCACAGAAACAAAGAACTGAATACTACATGTTCTCCATGATCAGTGGGTCCTGAACATTTATCACAATACCGCAAGAGGGATTGGCAGTGGCACAATACTGCCAGGGGAAGGGGGAGGGGTACACAACATTACTAAGGGCACCTGGCTTCAAACGAGGGGAAGTGAGTACCAGTTGGGCTTCACCTGCTTCACCTGCACACAAACTACTTATGCACCTAGTCCTGACTTGGACCCCATACCTTTACAATTAAAAAGAAAGAACCTCCCTTTCCCTGGAGAAAGCACTATATGAAGATGAGAATGTACTAGAATTATCACTTGAGTTGTAATAAGCAAATTTATCCCTTTCCCTGGAGAAAGCACTATATGAAGATGAGAATGTACTAGAATTATCACTTGAGTTGTAATAAGCAAATTTATCTTTGCTTTGCAAAGATATGTATGTATTCGGGACATTGTTATGACAATTTTAACTTTTCATGCTGCACATTCACAACTTCTACTTGACTATTTATCAATTAACTTCACAAATGTAATCTTTTAAAAATCATTCTCAAATGTGTGAGATGTCATTTTCCTTTTTAATTCTAAACTTCTCTTTTCTGTTTTTTCTCCTCTAAATCAAAATGTAAAATTAACTCTAGGTGAGAGAAACAAAAAACAAACATTGGACAAAGTGTTTTTCTCCTTTCCATCACGTAAGCTTTCTTAGACTATCTTTTCGGATTGGAATGCTACTTGAATAACTATGTGAAATATGAAACAGATGCAGATCTATTCTTCAGCAACTTTGAGCTGGTGAAGTGAAATAGTCCCAAGGAATCGGAATGAAAACAAAGACCAAAAGTAATTGTAATGCATAATGAATCTGTCTGAAAAATACACCACAGACTTTAAAAGGTTGTACTGTAATATTAACAGTCAACACTTTATTAATTTCAAGTTTCTAAAGCACTTTTATGTCCATTATCTTGGGATACCCTAAAGAGAAGGGCAGTGCAGGTATTTTTGCTGTTGTTGTTGTTGTTGTTTTTTAACAAAGGAAAGCTCAGGAGAGGCTGAATGCTTAGAACATGGCAACCCACCCTGTGAACATGGGAACTGGTATTTGAACCTAGCTCTGCTGGCCCCAAACCCTTGCTTTTTCTGCCTTTCTGTTGAACATGAATGCTGTAGCTGGGAAGGAAAACAGAGCTCTGAGGTGCTAAGCTGGATGTGTGGCCTCATGTTCACAGCATGCCAGCTCACTGTCCAGCATTTTCATCTGCAACCAAATCTGAGAAGTGTGTGGTCATAGAAAAAGATGTGTGTCTGTTATTCCTAGAAATTCAGGAAGGTATAAAGTGCGTAAGACTTGAATGGAGAACCATGTGATCTTACTCGCTTCCATGGGCTTTTGGGATCCCCATTAACCCATTACTATCCAGGGAACTCTCGGTGCTCCCTACTAAGGAAGGAATGGAAGATACTTGGAATGCAAAAAAAAAAAGTCTTCTCAATCACAGGTCCGCCGTACAACTGGGACTTCTGACTAGAGACCTCTTCTCTCCATTTATCATAATACTATAAGAAAGGGATTGGCAGTAGCGGGATATTGCTAGGATAGCGTTATGGCAGGGGACACAACATCAACAAGGATACCTGATCTCAAACCAGGCAAGTGGGGACCAAAGGGAGGCTCAAACTTTACCTGTACCATGAGCACTTGTATACCTAATCCTGAGTTGTACCCCACATCTTTAAAATAAAATAAAATAAAATGTAAAGAGCCACAACAGAAAAAAACCTCTCTTCTCTCAAGAAAGAATATGGCACAGGCCATTGTCTGGAGTGACTCTCAGGCGTAGGGCTTAGGAAAAGACCTAATAAGAAATAAAGACAAAGGGTCCCTGCATAATCAACATTTGTATACCTAACCCTTAATTGTGCCCCACATCTTTACAATAACTTAAAAAAAGAGGCTGGGCTCAGTGGTTCAGCCTGTAATCCCAGCACTTTGGGAGGCTGAGGTGAGTGGATTGCCTGAGCCTGAGGGTTCGAGACCAGCCCGGGCAACTTGGCGAGACCTCATCTCTACAATAAATCAAAAATTAGCTGGGCATGGTAGTGCGTGCCTGTAGTTCCGGCTATTGGAAGGCTGAGGCGGAAGGATCGCCAGAGCTCAGCAGGTCGACACTGGGGTGGCTGTGAGTGTGCCACTGCACTCCAGACTGGGCAACAAAGTGAGATTCCAACTCAAAAAAAAAGAAAAGAAAAAAAAAGAGAAATAAATACATATACTCATAAACATGAATATTTTGAGAAAAAAATGAATGAATATTTAACACAAATAGAGGCATCAATATATATATTAATCAAAATTAGAATAGAAATATTTATACCTATAGCAGTTTAAGGCTGTGTGCCATTCTGAATGGTATTTTGCCATATAGGAGGGAAACAAACACATAAACCTGTACATGAGTCTTTACATATACATACAAATATGCATATTTATATATTCATACAAAGTAAAAAATATATGATGTATATTTCTTTATAGGAATATATACTTAATATAGAAAAACCCAGATGGACACATAAATGTCTACCTGAGGTATAAACAATATTTAAAAGAACACAGAGCCACATACTGTCATATATGCAGGTGCATTTAATTTATACTAAAAACCACTGGGACTTGTTGCTAACTTCTATTGGTGAAGAATGCAGACAGGCCGTAAGAGCCTTTCACTGCCAGCTCCAAGAGACCATTTGTTCCCTTGTGGTCAACACCAGACCACAGATCTAGCCAGTGCTATCACCCACATGTGAGAATGTTGACTGCTTCTCAAAAGGTTTTCAGTCAAAATAGATGCTTAAAACAAAAACACATGATGTGGAAGTAGATGATTGTGTTTCAATTTGGGTGAGACAAGAAGAGTCTTTCTGGGCAGAGGAAGAAAGCTCATGTCTGTGTCATCAGGACCGTCTGGGGGAATTGAAAGTATCTATTGGGGAAGATGGTGCCACCACTTGTGGATTGTATGCCACAAATGGCTTGTATTGGACAAGCAAATTGCCCTTTGTGTGGAAGGCTTGCATAGTGGTGTCAGCCAGCTCTGGACCAGTTCTGGGTGGATTGACAGAACCTCACCTGGTTGGTTCGAAGAAACTCTGAATTTAAAACACTTGAATGCCCAGTAATGAGGAATTTTTCACATGTCCAAGAAACATTGGCTGGGCTCGGTGGCTCAGCCTGTAATCCCAGCACTTTGGGGGCCGAGGTGAGTGGATTGCCTGAGCCCACGTGTTTGAGACCAGCCCAAGGAACTTGGTGAGACCGCGTCTTTACAATAAAAGACAAAAAATAGCCAGGTATGGTAGCGTGAGTCTGTAGTTCCGGCTACTTGGAAGGCTGAGGTGGAAGGATCGCTGGGGTGGCCATGAGCGTGTGTGCCACTGCACTCCAGCCTGGACAACAGAGTGAGATTCCAATTCAAAAAAAGAAAAAGAGACATGGGCCATGATGTGTGACTTGACATATGCTAGTTGAGTCCATAACCTCAGTTGAGGTAACAGGCTCATTGCCATGACCTGGGCTGGCATGGCATGGAGAGGAGATAATCTCTGACTTAGTTTTCTCACTGGTCTTTTACTCTGGGGTCTCCTAGTGTATGTCAAACCCCACCATTTTCCTGTGCTTCTTGTATGTGTGAGTTAGTCCTCACACATAACAAGGTGTTCTTAAATTCAGGGTTTTATCATACCAACCAAGGTGGGGTTCTGTAACTTTAGCCTGAACTGGCCAGAGCTGGCTGAAACCAGTGTGTGTAGCCTTTCACACAATTTGCCTGGTCAACAAAATCCGCTTTGGGCAATCAATGCACATCAGCACTGGCATGGTTGTCCTTTCTTCAGGTACCATCTTTCCAAGCAGACAATTTCAAATCAACCAGCCTGTCCTGATGGCACAGGCCTGGACTTTTTCCCTCTACCCAGAAAGATCTTTCTCCTCCCATCCAAACTGAAACACAATAGTCTACACCCACAATCACATGTTAAACAAAAACACCTATCTTGATTCAAATCTTTTTGAGAAGTGATCAACATTCACACATTATTTTTTGTTTATACATTTCTTTATTTTTATATCTGTGAAATAATTTCCTTTGAATAAAGTGTTAAAATAATAGATACTTTTTTTCAAACGTAATACATGATTTAGATTTATACTTTCATTTTCTGTCAAGTTTGATAAATTTATTTCAAATTGGAAAATATAGTTTATTTAGAAAGTAAATTAGAGAGAGAGAGAGAGAGAGAGAGAGAAAAGAGATTCATCTCCCCAAGGTAAGGGAGGGGGCCAAAGCTTAGGAAAACGTGGTGGCCATAGCTCAAAGAGCCACATGGCCAGACCGGAGTTCAGCAAAGCAATGGCCCAAGTTTGATAAATTTATTCTCAGGAAAAGTTTTCTAGTTTATCCAAATTGGCAAGTTTGTTAGTGTAAAGTTCTTCATAAAATCCTCATACAATTTCTGTGTTTTCTGTAGTATCTCAAGTGATGTACCCATTCACATTCCTCAGATTAAAAATATGTATTTTTTTTTAGCCGGGCTCGGTGGCTCAGCCTGTAATCCTGCACCTTTGGGAGGCTGAGATGAGTGGATTGCCTGAGCCCGTGGGTTCGAGACCCGCCTGGGCGGCAAGACCTCATCTCTACAATTAAAAAAAAAAAATCAGCTGGGCGTGGTAGCGCATGCCTATAATTCTGACTACTCGGAAGGCTGAGACGGAAGGATCGCAGGAGCCTGCAGGTCGAGGCTGCGGTGGCCGGAAGCGGCCACTGCACTCCAGTCTGGGCGACAGAGTGAGACTCCAACTCAAAAAAAAAAAAAAATGTATTTTTTTAATTTCTAAAATTATTTTTTGCTGGATTTTCTGACTCTATCAGTTCAATCTGTTTATTTTTAGTTTTAAAACATGTTTTAAAACATATTTTATTTTAAAGATGTGGGGTACAATTCAGGTATACAAGTGGACATCATACAGGTAACGTTTGGGCCTCCCTTTGGTCCCCACTTTGCCTGGTTTGAGATCAGGTAACCTGATTGAGGTTGTGTCCCCTGGTCTACCTCAGCAGTATCCCACTACTGCCAATCCCTTTCTCATGGTCTTTTTTTTTTTTGCAAAGTAATACAGGTGGCAATTTTATTTTATTTTTTAATTATTTTTTTAAATTTTAAAGATGTGGGGTACAATTCAGGGTTAGGTATATAAACATTGATCATGCAGGTACCCTCGTTGATGAGGTATTCCCCTCCCTCCCCTAGCAGTTTCCCTCAACTGCCACTCTCACCTCCCTCCCCTGGCAGTTTCCCACTACTGCCAATCCCTTTCTTATAGTATTATGATAATTGTTCCAGATCCGCTTATGAGTGAGAACATGTGATACTCTGTTCTTTGTTTCTGTGATCACTGAGTACTATAGACTCTAAATCCATCCAAGTTACTGCGAAGTCCATTTGTTTGTCCTGTAAAGAAGGATAAACATATGTAGTATGTATCATATTTTAAAATCCAGTTCAGTTTCGATAGGCAGCATGGTTGGTTCCATGTTTTTGCTATTGTGAATAGTGCTGCATTAAACATGCATGTGCAAGTATCTTTTTTGCAGAATGATCTGAGTTCCTCTGGGTATATTCCCAGTAAGAGGATTGCTGGGTCATATAGAAGGTCAATTTCCAGTTCTTTTAGAAACCACTACAGTGTTTTCCACAGAGGTTGCACTAGTTTGCATTCCCACCAGCAGTGTAGTAGTGATCCCTTTTTCTCTGCCTCCTCACCAGCATATGTTGTTTGTTTTATTAATGATGGGACCATTCTTACTGGAGTTAGGTGGTATTTCCATGTGGATTTGATTTGCATTTCTCTGATGATGAGGGAGGCTGAGCCCTTTTTCATGTGTCTGACTAACATAATTTAATAACAAGGTCTAATGAGTTCTAGCATAAATTAAATGCACCTGCATATATGTGAACATGTTCCTCTGTGCAGTTGTTTAGATATTGTTAATATTTTAGTTAGATGTTTATGTATATATCTATTTTTGTTATATTAGTTAAGTATATATACCTATACATAATATATTTTCGACTTTATAGAGACACATATACACTTATAGATGTGTGTATATATGTAAAATTCATCTATATGTACATAAGTTTGAATCCCTCCTATATGAATAATGACATTACAGAATGGCACACATCCTTAGACTGCTGTTATGTATAACTATTTCTATCCTAGTTTTGATTTATATATGCTCATGCCTTAATTTATATTTTATACATTTTTATATATCCTAAATATTCACATTTATGCATATGATCCATTTATTTCAAGTTCGATCTTTTTTCCCTAGACCCTGTTCCTGTGATTAATTGCAGACCAAAGCCTGGGCTCTATTGCTTCTTGAAAGGAGCAGTTTTATAACATGAAAGTCCCTGCCTTGTAGAAAGACTCAGATTACACCGGACTTTGAATGGAGGAGAAATTTATTTTGGGTACTTTCAAGACCTTCCACTCCTCCCTTAGGAGAGAGCCGAGAAAGCTGCCCAGTTGTTCGTGGAAGAATGGGGCCCTCCCAAAGCCTGAGAAATCAAAGAAGATCACGCCATCTTCCACGCAAGTCTTAGGCAGTTTATATTTTCTTGAGTTTTTAGGAATAACAGATATGGGTCTTCTTCTATGAGTATACACTTCTCAGCTTCTCCTTTAGATGTGAAGCCTGGGTAATGAGCTGGTAGTTCTGCTAAGGTAAGACCTTGGGTCCACTTTAGTGCCTCAGAGCTCTGTTTTCATTTCCGGTGTGTATCATCCGCCCTTGTGGGCCTGCTTTGAGCCTCCAGCCAGGCTTAATTAAGCTGATCAGCTTATTCCCTCCACCTGTGCCAGCCAGGAGGGTAAAGGACCTCTGATCTAGTTTTTCTGATGGCCTTTTACTTTGAACTTTTATTAGCATAGTCCAAGTCCCACGCCATTTCCCATGCTTATTCCATTTCCCGAAGTCTTATGTATTTAAGTTTTAATTTTAAAGATGTGGGGTACAATTCAGGGTTAGGTATACAGTTGTTCGTTATGTAGTGCCCTTGTTGAGGAGGGGTGCCACCCCCCCGCCCCCCACGCCCCAGCAGATTCCCGAACTGCCAGTCCTTTCCTAATAGTATTAGGATAACTGTCCAAGGTCCGCTTGTGAGTGAGATCACATGATCCTCAGTTCTTTGTTTATGTGATAGATCACTCAGTATTATAGACTCTAAGTCCATCCAGGTTGCTGCGAAGTTCATAATTTTGTCCTTCTTTATGCTGCGTAATATTCCAGCATGTATATGTACCACATTTTTTTTATCCAGTCCTCTTTCGATGGGCAGCACAGTTGGCTCCATGTTTTTGCTACTGTGAACGATGTTGCAATAAACAAACATGTGCAGGTATCTTTTTCATAGAGTGATTTGAGTTCCTCTGGGTATATTCCCAGTAGGGGGATTGTGGGGTCGTATGGAAGGTTGATTTTTAGATCTTTTAGGAATCACCACACTGTTTCCCACAGAGACTGTACTGGTTTACACTCCCACCAACAGTGTAGCTGTGTTCCGTTTTCAACATATCCTCTCCAGCATATGTTATTTTTTGAGTTATTGATGATGGCCATCCTGACTGGAGTTAGATGGTATCTCAATGTGGTTTCAATTTGCATTTCTTTGATGACTAGTCAGGCTGAGCATTTTTTATGTATCTGTTGACTGCTCCTATGTCTTCTTTTGAGAAGTGTCTGTTCATTTCTGTTGCCCACTTTGTAATGGGGCTGTTTGTTTTTTTCTTTTCAGCCTGGTTGAGTTCCTTATAGATCCCAGATGTTAGGCCTTTGTCAGACATAGAGTTGGCAAATATTTTTTCTCAGTTTGTGGGCTGTCTCCCTGCTCTCTTGATGGCTTCTTTGGCTTTGCAGAAGCTTGTCAGTTTGAGGAGGTCTCCTTGTCTATCTTATCTCTTATGGCCTGGGCACTTGGGGTTTTGATCAGGAATTGGTTGCCAGTTCCAAATTCCGTAAGGGTGTCTCCTGCATTTTCTAAGGTTCTTATAGTTTGAGGTTTTATGTTAAGGTCTTTGATCCATTTAGGGTTGACATTTGTGTATGGTGAGAGGTAGGGGGTCTTGTTTTAATCTTCTGCATGTGATCATCCAGTTTTCCCAGCACTATTTGCTGAATAGTTCTCCTCTCCCCAGCGGTTGTTGGTGGAAGCTTTGTTGAAGATGAGTTGGTTGAGAAATTGAGGTTTTGCTTCTGGAATCGCTTTCCTGTTCCATTGGTTTATGTGCCTGTTCTTGTACCAATACCAGGCTGTTTTGATTGTTGTAGCTTTATAATAGAGTTTAAAGTCTGGGAGTGTGATACCTTCTGCTTTTTTTTTTTTGCTGAGGATTGTTTTGGCGATTTGTGGTCGTTTATGTTTCCATATGAATTCCTGTATTGCCATTTCGAGGTCTGAGAAGAATGCTGCTGGTAATTTAATGGGATTTGTGTTAAAGTTTTAAATTGCCTTGAGTAGGATGGGCACCTTAACAATTGTTAACATAAACATAAATGTCCTTGCAACGGCCTCCATGGCGTTTCTGCATGGGCCTCCACGATGTCCTTACAGCACACCTCTGTGATATCTATGACGCATACTAAGCCATGTCCTGTGTTGTGCCTCTATGGTGTGGCCACAGCATGCCTCTGTGGTATCCCTGTGGCATGCCTCCACGTTGTCCCTGAGTTGTGCCGTCAAAGTGTCCTAAGGCATGTCTCTGCCGTGTCCCGTTGCATGCTTTTGCCGTGTCCCTGAGGCATGCCCCTGCAGTGACCTTGAGGTGTGCCTCTATGGTGTCCCACATTGTGCCTCTGTGATGTCCTTGCAGCATGCCTCCAAGAAGTCCAATGGCATGCCTCATGGTGTCCCAGTGGCATGCCTCTGTGGTGTTGCCGTGGGATTCCACCATGGAGTGACTGTGGTATGCCTCGGCGGTATCCTGGCGACAGGCCTCTGTGTTGCCCCCGTGTTGTGCCTTCACCGTGTACTCATTGCATGCCTCCGTGGTGTCTTGCTGTGTGCCGCCGGTGTCCACATGGCCTGCATCTGTGGTGCCCCCCGCAGCATGCCTCTTGGTGTCTCCATGGCATGCCTCTGCAGCGTTTCCAAGGCATGCCTCTGCCTGGTCCCAGTGGCTTGCAACTGGCCTTTGCAGGGTTTCTGCTGCATGCCTCCCTTGCGCCCCTCAGCATGCCTCTGCATCGTCTCCATGGCATGCCTCCACGGTGCCCCCGCTGCAAGTGTTTGCAGTGTCCCCACAGCATGCCTTCATGGTGCCCTCACAGTGTGCCTCTGTGGTGTCTGCAGCATGCCTTCTTGGTGTCCCCGCGGCACGCCTCTGCCTTGTCCCCGTGGCTTGCCTCGTCGGTGTCTCTGGGGTGAGCTCCCTCATTGTCTCTGCAGCGTGACTCAGTAGTGTCCCCACGACTGGCCTCCACAGGGCTTTTGTGGCATGCTTCCAGGATGTCCCTGCCGCATGCCTCTGAGTGTCCCTCGTCATGCCTCCGTGGTGTCCCTGCTGAGTGCCTCCTCAGTGTTCCTGCAGCATGCCCCTGCTTTGTCCAGGGGTTGGCCTTCATGGCGAGCCCCCACTGTGTTTCTGCAGCATGCCTCATCAATGTCTCTGCAACTTGTTGCCGCGGGGCTTCCACGATGTGGCTCTGCAGTGTCCCTTTGGTGTCCCATGTCATGCCTCTGTGGTGTCACCACAAAAGCACATGTGCCTCCAGAGTCACCATGGTGGGCCTCTGCACTGTCACCATAGCACACCTCCTCCTCGGTGAACTCCCTCAGCAATGTCCTCGCTGCTGACATCCACAGGATTTCTGTGTGCATCTGCAGGGTCTTTGTGACGTGCCTCTATGGTGTCCCCACAGCATGCCTCTGCATTGTCTCTGAGGTGTGGCTCCACAATGTCCCTCGTCATGCCTCCATGGTGCCTCCGCAGTGTACCTTCTTGGTGTCCCCGCAGTGTGCCTCTGCACTGTCCCCATGGATTGCCTCCTCAGTGTGTCCCTGGCAAGCCTCTTTGGTGTCCTTGTGACGTGCTTCAGCACTGTCCTGGCAACTGGCCTCTGCCAGGTTTACGTGGCATGCCTCCACGGTGTCCCCCTGGCATGCCTCCACTGTGTCCTCACACTATGCCTCTGCAGCATGCCTCTGCGGTGTCCCCATGGCTTGCCTCTGCAGCGACCCAATGATATGCTTTCCTGGTGTCTCTGTGACATGTCTTAGTGTCATTCTGTCATGGTTTCCCTGCAATGTGCCTTTGCGGTATAGCTGCGACGTGCCTTCATGGTGTTTCTATGACATGCCTCTGCAGTGTCCTGTTTCATGCCTCTGCAATCTCACCATGATATGTCTTTACAATGTACCTGTGGCATGTCTCTGCAGGGGTGCCGCAGCATACCTCTGTGCTGTCTCCATGGCAAACCTCCTTGGTGTCCTCGTGGCATGCCTCAGCAATGTCCTCACAACTGGCCTCAGCAATGTCCTCACAACTGGCCTCAGCCAAGTCCTCACAACTGGCTTCTGCAGGGTTTCTGCTGCATGCCTTTATGGAGTACCCAGGGCATGCCTCCATGGTGTCTTTGTGATGAGCCTCCTCAGTGTGTCTGCGGTGAGTCTCCTTGGTGTGCCCATGACATGCCTCAGCAATGTCCCAGCAGCTGGCCTGTGCAGGGCTTTCATGGTGTGCCTCCGTGGTATCCCCAGGGTGTACCTCTTTGGTGTCTCTGCAGCGAGCCTCTTCGGTGTCCCCACGGCATGCCTCAGTAATGTCCTCTGTGGTGTCTCTGCAGCGCACTTCTGCAGTGTCCTGTATTGTGTCTCTGCAGTGTTGTGGCAGCATGCCTCTATGGTGTCCCTGAGGCATACCTTCATGTTGTCCCCAAGTCGTGCCTTCACAGTGAAATTGCGGCACGCCTCTGAGGAGTCCCCATGGTGTGCTTTCATGGGGTCTTTGCAGTAAGCCTCCATAGCATCCCTGTGGCATACCTCAGAAATGTCCCCCCAACTGGCCTTTGCAGAATTTCTGTGGTAGGTCTTGGAAGTATCCCCAGGGTGTGCCTCCTCGGTGACTCCACAGCAAGCTTCCTTGGTACCCCAATGGCATGCCTCAGCAGTGTATCCTGTGGTAACACTGTGGTGTGCCCTGAATTGTCCCCACAGCTTGCCTCTGAAGTGTCTCTGTGGTGAGCATACTTGGTGTCCCTGTGGCATGCCTCTGCAATGTTCCTGCACTGACCTCCACAGTATTTCTGCAGCATGCCTCCATGGTGTCCCCATGGTGTGCCTCTGCAGTGTCCTGTGGTTTGCCTCTGCGGTGTCCCCACAATGTGACTCTGTGGTGTCCCTGCAGTGTAACTCTCTGGTGGTCCTATGGCATGCCTCCACACTGTTTCCATGGCATGCCTCTGCAGTGTCCTGTGTCGTGCCTCTGTGGTGTCGTAGTGTGCCTCTGCATTTTTTCTGCGGTGTGCCTTCCTGGTGTCTCCATGGCATGTCTCTGTGGTGTCTGTGTGGCATGTCTCCTCAGTGTTTCTGTGGCTTGCCTATGAGTTTCCTTGCAACATGCCTCTGAAGTGTCCAGATGGCGTGCCTTTACCATGTCCCCATGGTGTGCCTCCATGGTGTCCCCACAGTGTGCCTTTGTGGTGTCCCCACAGTGTGCCTCTGTGGTGTCTCCATGGCATGCCTCTGCAGTGTTTCTGACGCTTGCCCCCACACTGTCCCCATGGATCGCCTCCTCGGTGCCTCCACGATGAGCCTCCTCTGTGTCCCAGCAGCATGCCCCGGCAATGTTCCCACAACTGGTCTCTGCAGGGCTTCTGCGGTGTGCCTCCGTGGCATCCCCATGGTATGCCTACGTGGTGTCTGTGTGGTGCACCTCCTTGGTGTCCTGCGTTGTGCCTCCGCGGTGCTGCCACAGGCCTCTCCGGTGTATCCATGGCATGCTTTTGCAGTGTACCCATAGCGTGTCTCCATGGGGTCGCCAGGTGTGCCTCTGTGCTGTCACCACGGCAAACTCCTCAGGGTCCTCACGTTGTCTCAACAAAGTCCTCACAGCCGGGTTTCTGCAAGGTTTCTAAGGCCTGCCTCTGCAGAGCACTTGTGGTGTGCCTCTGGAGTGTCCCCCACAGCACGCCTCCATGGTGTCTTTGCGGTGAGCCTCTTCAGTGACCCTGCAGTGTGCCAACACATTGTCCCCAGGCAGTGCCTTTGCAGTGTACTCTTGGTGTGCCTCTGCAATGATCTGCAACGTACCTCTATGCTGTCCCTGTGGTGTGCCTCTCGGTGTCCTCATGGCATGGCTTGGTGATGTCTTTGTGTCGTGTCTGCATCGTTTGCATGCTGTGCCTCTGTGATGTTTCCGTAGTGTACCTCTGTGATGTCCCCGCAGCATGACTTTGCATTGTCTCTGTGGTGTGCTTCTGTGGTGTCCCACATTGGGTCTTCACGGTATCTCTGCAGTGTGCCATCTCAGTATCCCCTTGGTGTGCCTCTGCATTGCCCCTGCGGCATGACTCCTCAGTGTTTCTGCAGTGAGCCTACTTGGTGTCCCCGTGGTGTGCCTCTTCAGTGTCCCTGCAACCTGCCTCCATAGGGTTTTTGCGGCATGCCTCCATGGTGTCCTCACGGCGTGCCTTTGTGGTGTATCTGTGGCAGGCCTTGGCAGTATTTTTGTGACATGCCTCCTTGGTGTTCCTGTTGCGTGCCTCCACAGTGTCCCTGTGACGTGCCTCTGTGGTGTTGCCATGGTGTGCCTCTGCAATGTTGCCGTAGCATTCCTCTGAGATATAGCTGTGGTGTGCCTTCATGGTGTCTCTGCAGCATGCCTCTGTGTTGGCCCTGCTATGTGCCTTTGCAGTGTCCCCACGACATTCCTCTGTGGTGTCTCCTCAGTGTGCCTCCATGGTGTCCTCACAGTGTTCATCTGCGGTGTCCCTGTGGCATGCCTTCATGGTGTCCCCTGGTGTGCTACTGTGGTGGCCCTGTGGCATGCCTACGTGGTGATTCTGCAGTCTGCCTCCGTGGTGTCCTGTGGCCGGCCTCTGCATTGCCCCTGTGACTTGTGTCCTCAGTGTCATTCGCAGCGAGCCTCCTCTGTGTCCCTGCAGCATGCCTCAGCAGTGTTCCTGCAACTGACCTTTGCAGGGTTTCCACAGCATGCTTCTGCGTTGTTCCCAGGCCATGCCTTCATGGTGTCCATGTGGTGTACCTTTATGTTGTCATGCATTGTGCCTCCCTGGTGTCACTGAGGCATTTCCTCCACAGTGTCTCTGCATCGTGCCTCCTTGGTGTCCCTGCAGCATGCCTCAGCAATGTCCCTGCAACTGTCCTTGGCAGGGTTTCCACGGCAGGCCTCCGGTGTCCCTATGGCACGCCTCAGTGGTGTCCCCACATTCATAACTTTGTGGTGTCCCCATGGCATATCTCTGCATTGTCCCTGTGGCTTTCCTCCTCATGCCTCTGTGGTGAGCCTCCTTGGTGTTCCTGCTGCATGCCTCAGCAATGTTCCCATAACTGGCCTCCACAGAGTTGCTGCAGCATGTCTCCATGGTGTCTATATGGCATACCTCTGTGGTGTCCCACATTCTACCTCTGTGGTGTGGCCATGGTGTACCTCTGCAGTGTCCCCGTGGCATGCCTGTTGGGAGCTAGCCTTGGAGGTCCACATGATTGACAGGGTCCCGGTGGGCCAAAGACCCCGGGCCGCAGGGTGAGCCCGGGAAGCTGAGGCCCTTCTGTCTTCCACCTTTGCTGTTTGATACGGCTGAAGAAATTCTGTGCAGTCGTGGAAGAAGAAAATGGCATGTTTATGCGAAGTACTCACACCTAACCTGAGAATGTCATGGTTCATTTTCCCATTTTCCCACTACGCCATTTGGCCTTTTCTAACATATGCAAGGGTTAAACTCTGAAGCACATCAAGAATGCTTTCTTTCACTTGGTTATAAGTTACTAGATATTGCTTGAGTAAAAAATGATATAAGTATATTCACTCCTTATTTGATTTAGAATTATGCAGCTTAGTGGTCAGAC
>NW_007248754.1:169483-206794 GCF_000164805.1 Carlito syrichta
TTTTAAGTTCATAAGTTTAAGTTCACACAATGATAAAGCTGGTGCCTCAAAGATAATAATAATCGCTCCACCGCCTATCTTAAGACAAAGATGTTTTCAGGAGGTTGCCAAGCATAAGGGAAAACAGCCAAATCACCATTATCCTAAACTTAAAAGCTCATTGGCAATTTGCAACCATAATAATTTTAGTTGTGTTAGTTTTATTTCATTATGTTTCATTCACTTTATATGTTTATCCAAAGTAAAGATTAGTGTATGTATTTTCACAGTAAGTGACTTTCATAGTTATTGTTTAAAAGCTAGCCACTGTTGTTTGGTCAAGTTAATGGGCTTCATATTCCTGCTATCACTAGGTACAGTCTATAGTTTGTTTTAGTGAATTTATGGCCTTTTTAATTAGACTAGTGATGTGGAACCGAAATCAAAGTAAACCTTGTATGAATTATGTTTAGTTTAAGTGAAACTCCTTTTACACTTATCTCAAGACTCATTAACTGAAGGTAGATAGTATTTTTGGCTTATTCGTTTCTTCTAAAGACCGCTAGATGGTGGTAACTTTTAAAACATATATACGTGAAGGAATTTTCTTTGTCTTGCCCCTTTTGCAAATGCTATAAAAGCTTTCTGTTAACTAATAAAGGATGTCATCTGTTCAGGAAGCAGGTGTCCGGGAATATTGTGTCCGTCTTTCACCTATCCGTCTCTCCTTCAGGAGATCTCACGACCTGGCCAAAGGGGCTGGACCCCTAAACATGCCTCTGCTTTGTCCACGTGGCATTCCTTCACTGTGTCCTTGTGGTATGCCTCCATGGCGTCCCCTCAGCCTGCCTCTGCAATGTCCCCTGTGGCATGCCTCTGGTGCCTCCGTGGCATGCCCCGCATTGTTTCCACAGCACGCCTCTGCATTTTTCCAGTGACCTGCCTACTTAGTGTTTTTGCGGTGAGCCTACTCTGTGTTCCTGCAGCGGGCCTCAGCAACGTTCCCGCAACTGGCCTCTGCAGGGTTTCTGTGGTATGTCTCTGTGGCGTCTCCATGGCATGCCTCGATGATATCTATGTGGTGTACTTCCACGGTGCTGTGCATCATGCCTTTGTGCTGCACCTGTGGCTTGTCTCCACCGTGTACCCACAGCATGCCTCTGCAGTGTCCTGGCAGTGTGCCTCCGCGGTGTCCCCATGAAATGCCTCCATGGTGTCCCCGCAGCATGCTTCCATGGTGTTTATGCAGTGTGCCTCCACGATGTCCCCACGGCAAGCCTCCATGGTTTTTTGTAGCATGCCTTGGTGGTGTCCCACATTGTGTCTTGCGTTTTTGTGGTGTCATCAAGGTGTGCCTCCTTAGTGTCACCGTGGCATGGCTCCATGTTGATGCCACGGCATGCTTTAGCAGTGTACCTGTGGTGAACCACCGTGGCATACCCATGACATGCCTCCACGGTGTCCCCACAGCATGCCTCCATGGTGATCCTGTGGTGTGCCTCTTTGATGTCCCTGAAGCAGGCCTCCATGATGTCTCTGTGGTGCCCCTCCTTGGTGTCCTCATGGCATGCCTCCACATTGTCCCCAAGGCTTGCTTTCTCAATGGCCTTGTGGCGAGCCTCCTTGGTGTCCCTGCTGTGAACCTCAGCCATGGTCCTGCCACAGGGCTTCCATGGCATGCTTTAGAGTGTCCCCACAATGCGCATCCACAGTGTCCTAATGGCATGCCTCCACAGTGTGCCTCCATGGTGTCCCTGTGGCATGCCTCCGCAGTGTCTATGCAGTGTGTCTTTGCAGTGTTTCTGGGATGGGCTTCTATGGTGTCCCTGTGGTGTGCCTCCACAGTGTCCCTACAGCCTGCCTCCGAGTTGTCCCCTGTGGCATTCCTCTGTTGTGTCTTCACAGCATGCACCTGCAGTGTTTTCACAGCATGCCTTCGCGTTGTCTTAGCAGCTTGCCTCCTCAGTGTCTCTGTGGTGAGACTCCTCTGTCTCTGCGGCAGGACTCAGCAATGCACTCACAACCGCCCTCCACAGGGCTTCCATGGCATGCCTCCACAGTGTCCCTACAGCATGCCTCCATGGTGTCTATGTGGCATGCCTCCAAGGTGTCCCACATCATGCCTCCATGGTATCACTGTGGCAGGCCTCCACAGTGGACTTGCAACTTGCCTCCGTGGTGTCACCGTGGCAGGCCTCCACAGTGTACCTGCGTCACGCCTACACAACGTGCATGCAGCATGCCTCTGTGGTGTCCCGGGGCGTGTTTCTGCAGTGTCCTCATGACTTGCCTCCGAGGAGTCTCAGAGGTGGGCTTTTGTGGTGATCCTGCAGCATGCCTTCAAAGGTGTGCCTTTGTGGTGTCCCTGGGGCAGGCATCTGCAGTGTCCTCACGGGTGCCTCTGTGGTGTCTCCATGGCGTGCCTCCTCCGTTTCCCCATGGCATGCCTCTGCATTGTCCCCATGGTGTGTCTTCTCGGTGTCTCTGTGGTGAGCCTCCTTGGCGGCCCCCTGCTGTGCCTCAGAAGTGTCCCAACAACTGGCCTCCAGAAGGTTTCTGTGGCATGCCTCCACAACATCACCATAGTACGCCTCTGCAGTTTCTCTGTAGTGTGTCTCCACGACATGCCTCTGTGGTGTTTCTGGGGCATGCCTCTGAGGTGTCTCACGTCATGCCTTTGCAGTACACCCACAGCCTGCTTCTGTGGTGTCTCCCTGGCATGCCTTTGTGATATCCCCACAACATGCCTCTGTGGTGTCCCTGTGGCATGCCTCTACAGTGTCGCTACAGTGTGCATCTGCATCGTCCCCAAGGATTGCCTTCTCCATGTCTCCGCTGCGAGCCTCTGCAGTGTCCCTGTGGTGTGCCTCCACGGTGTCCCTGCAACATGCATCTGCTCTGTCCCACAGCCTCCCTCCGCAGCGCCCCGCGGTGTGCCTTGGCAGGGACGCACCGCGTTGTCCTCAGGGTGTGCCTCCACAAGTCCCCGACGGTGTGCCTCTGCAGTTTTGCTGCGGCGTGTCTCCATAGTGTCTCTGTGGCATGCCTCCATGTTGTCCCTGCGATATGTGCTTGCTGTGTACCTCCACAGTGTCCCGTGGTGTGTCTCTGCAATGTCCTCATGGCACACCTTCCCAATGTCCCCATGGTGCGCCTCCACAGTGGCCCTGCTTCGTGCCTCCGTGGTGCTTCCGTGGAGGGCCTCCGTGGTGTCCTGTGTCATGCCTCCACAGTGTTATTACTGTGTGCCTCTGCGTTGTCACTGCGGGGCGCCTCCATGGTGTCCCTGTGACGTGGCTTCATGGCGTCTGTGTGGTGTGCCTTTGCAGTATCCCCAGGGCACGCCTCCATGGTGTCCCCATGGCCTGCCTCTGTGGCGTTTCCATGGCATGATTTTGCGGTGCCTCTGTGGCATTCCTCTGCAGTGTTTCTGTGGCATGCTTCCGCACCATCTCTGTGGCATGCTTCTGCATGGTCTCTGCCATGAGCCTCCTCTGTGTCCCCGTGGTGAGCCTCAGCAATGTCCCCACAACTGGCCTCTCCAGGGTTTCCACAGCCTGCCCCATGGTGTCCCCACAGTGTGCCTCTGGGGTGTCTATGTGGCACACCTCCACGGTGTGGGTCTGAGGTGCTGCCACGGTGTACCTTCGGCGTACCTGCAGCGTGACTTTGTGGTGTGCCCATGGTGTGCCTCTGCGGGGTTGCCACAGGTTGTCTCCATGCTTTCGCAGGGGTGAACCTCCTTGATGTCCACACAGGGTGCCTCAGCCATGTCCTTGCTACGGGCTTCCGCAGGGTTTCTGTGGTATATGACTCCGTCGAGTACCCGCGGTGTGTCTCTGCCCTGTCCCCACAGCATGCCTCCATGGTGTCTTTGTGATAAGCCTCCTCAGTGTCCCCGTGGCCTGCCTCACCAATGTCCCTGCGACTGGCCTGCTTCATGCCTCTACGGTGCTTCTGTGGAGGGTCTCCGTGGTGTTCCATGTCATGCCTCCACAGTGTTATTACTGTGTCTGTGTTGTCACTGTGGGGCACCTCCATGATGTCCCTGTGACGTGCTTTCATGGCATCTGTGTGGTGTGCCTTTGCAGTATCCCCAGGGCATGCCTCCATGGTGTCCACATGGCCTGCCTCTGCAGTGTTTCTGTGGCATGCTTCTGCACCATCTCTGTGGCGTGCCTCCGCATGGTCCTGCAGCTGGCCTTTGCACTGTTCCCACAGCATAAATCCTCTGTATCTCTGTGGCAAGCCTCCTCAGTGTCCCTGTGGCGTGTCTCAGCAATGTCCTTGCTACCGGCCTCCATGGGGCTTCCACGGCGTGCCTCCACAGTGTTCCCAAGCATGCCTTCGCGGTGTCTTTGTGGTGTACTTCCACGGTGTCCTGCACTGTGCCTCTGCAGTGTGGCTGGGGTGTGCCTCTGTGGCGTCCCCATGGCATGCCCCCATGTTGCCTCTGGGTGTGCCTCTGTGGCATCCCCATGGCGTGTCTCCATGTTGCCTCTGGGTGTGCTTCTGCGGTGTCCTGTGGCATCCCTTTGCAGTGTCTCTGTGGCCCGCCTCCGTGGTGTCCTTGAGGTGTGCCTCTCTGGTGTCTCACATGGTGCCTCTGCAGTGTCCTTGGGGCGTGCCCTGCTGTGTTGCCATGGTGTGATGTTCTCTGGAGTCGACTGCAAAGTGCCTCCACGTGGTCCCCACAACCTGCCTTTGTGGTATCCCTGTGGCGTGCCTCTGTACTGTCCCTGCAGCACGCCTCTCTGGCGAACCCATGGCATCCCTCCACAGTGTCCCTGTGGCATCCCTCCACGGTCTCCCTGCAGTGTGGCTCCATGGCGTCCCACATCATGCCTCCATGGTGTCCCCACGGCATTCCTCCATGGGATCCCTGTAGAGTGCTTCCATTGTGTCCCCATGGCATGCCTCCTCAGTGTCCCTGCGGCGAGCCTCCTCAGTGTCCCTGCAACGTGCCTCAGCCATGGCTTCACCACTGGCCTCCACAGGGTTTCCACAGTGTGCCAACTCATGGCATGCCTCTGCGGTGTCTTTGTGGCGAGCCTCCTCGGCATACCTTGGCATGCCTCAGCAATGTCCTTGCCACTGGCCTTCACAGTGTTTCCATGGCTTGCCTCTGTGATACCCACGGAATGTGCCTCTTGAGGTCTTCAGGGCAGCCTCTTTGGTCCCCTCGGTGTCCTCAACAAGGTCCTCTGGGGTGTCCCTGCAGCAGGCCTTTGCATTGTCCCACACCTGAGTCCTCTGTGTTTCTGCGGTGAGCCTCCTTGGGGTCCCTGCTGTGTGCCTCAGCGATGTCCCTGCAACTGGCCGCCGCAGGGTTTCCGTGGCTTGCCTCCTCTGTGTGTCTAGTCGGTGTGGTGGCGGCATGCCTCTGTGGTGTCCTCGTGGCGTGCCTCCACATTATCCCCATGATGTGACTTCACAATATCCTCACAGTGTGACTCTGATGTGTCCTGTGGTGTGCCTTTGCGATGTGAATGGGTGGATCCATTTGCTACCCCTTGGTTTTCAAATGTAGGAAACCTGGGTTAATTTTTTTTCCTCGCTATCCTGTAAAATGACAAGATCTCTGCCTTTCAAACTCATTTAGAGTGAAGCTACACAGATAATGTGGTGGCCTTAAGCATGTTAGCATCAACGTAGGCTTGAAGGCGACTTTCTCATCCTCTCATGAATGCACTAATGACCACTGGGCAACAGGCTTCTGGGACAAGAAGAGAAAAACTGTGTGTTAACTTGCTTGTTGTTAAAATTGCTTCCTACTGTAAGCCCCGTGAAATAATCATAACACTGTAGTACCAAGAACATGGACCACGTTTCCATAAGGGACTGTGTTCTCTCCTCCTTACTTGCACTGAAGGAAGGACCAGCACTTTGTACCTTTACAAACATGGACTTAGCGACTTGGGCGTTTCTCGGAGTCCGATCTCTGGAACAATGCACTGTATTGTGTTAAATACTATACTAAGTTAGGCTTGCCTAAGTTAATTCAGAAATGACATAAAATAGAGCCCTAAGCTGAAGTTAAAGAGCTTGAGTCTTTTTAACTAATCATGGAGCCTTCAGCCTATCTTTGCTCAGTCCGACTCTTTGGCCTTTGCCGAGAGCCTCCCATTAAGCACAGAGGCAGGTAACACACAGGTGTTTCCCCTTAAGCCTAATGCTCTCGATGGCCCAGCAAAGCACTCTCCTGGCAAGAGAAAATCAGAGCAGGTTTTTTGTCTTAGCTGGAGTCCTACCACGCTGTATTCCCTGAGCTGAGATATTGCTTCTTTCTTATTGGGACAATCCTGATTTTAGCTGAATTGTTATAGGGGTGGCATCAATAGCCCTCCCTGAGTGCTCTGAGGCACAGACTTCGGCATTAACTGCCTTACTTATTTCTTCTGGAA
Source organism: Carlito syrichta (assembly GCF_000164805.1). Classification (NCBI taxonomy): domain Eukaryota; kingdom Metazoa; phylum Chordata; class Mammalia; order Primates; family Tarsiidae; genus Carlito; species Carlito syrichta. Next base: position 175,867 of record NW_007248754.1, read on the forward strand.
TAGTTCAGGGGATTCTGTTAGTCCCTTGGGGTTGTGGCATAGGGCCAACTTGGCTAGGGATTCCTGCAGTGCCAGCCTCGTTCTGTGGGTGCCCAGGGATGCAATTCTCCTGCCTTAGGTTTAAGGGTTGTTTGGGCCTGCATCTTCCATAGCGTGTCTTGGCCCAACAAAGGTATGGGGCATTCTGGGACATACAGAAATTTGTGTTTCATATGTCCGTCCCCTACTTTGCAGCTAGTGGGTTTAAGAACCAGTTGGCCCTGTAAGAGGTGATGAATTGTGTGAAACCTGTGTGAAGCCTTATATATGAAGTGTGATGAATTATGTGAAATGTAACGAAACTATAACCACATATATTAAGTATGCTGAAACTGTGTGCTGTGACCTCTCCCCTAAAACTTAGTAATTCTTGGAAACCCCGGAAGAAATGCCCTACTTGGGAGCGCCAAGTGACTATGCTTGATAAGTTAACCAGCTTTCTCTGCTTCTGTAACCTCCGCTGGCAGTGTGTGAGTGTTGTGCGATAAGCTCCTTTCAAATTCTAGCGGGCTTTTCTCTGTTTGAATGTGGTGGGCAAGCCCCTCTTCTGGCGGGCTTTGTGTTGTTAGAATTTGGATTATAACGGCCTTGTGGATTAGACGGGCTTTTGCATATTTAAGAAAGGCCCCTGCTGCAGTGTGGGGCCCTCGCCTAAAGACTTGTGAGTCTGGTGGGTGGCCCTGGCCAGTCGAACCTGGCTAATAAACCTCTCTTTTGGTAAACTGTGTGTCGGTGCCGTGACTCAAACGCTCGAACCCCACATCAGCCCAAATCATCCCCATTCGTTTCTACTACATTGGGTGAGGTTGGTGAAAAGGTGGTCAGAGGTCGATTAAGCACTGAGTGGGTGACACACCCGAATTGGCTGAGATGTCAGTGTTTGGAGTCCTCACGTTGAGTTGGACCCGAGATTCCCATGGGGTCAGATCTATAGATGTTAGATCTAAAGGTAAAGACCTCGGGCACCCTCGTTCTTTACTGAACACCTCCTCCCTCTGGGTGGTGGGGTCAAAGTGCTGAGTTGGACTCCTGATAGCAGGGTCTGTGCCAGAGTGTTCTGGTTCCTCAAATTTAAAGTGCTATCCTTTGCACGGTGCCTTATCTTTTTTTACAATAGGCACTTTGATCTTTCCTTAACTTCTTTCTCCTGCCCCTTCCCCCAGCGCTCCTATGTGGGGTTTCCGAGGCCAGCATAATCATAGTTTGTCTCATTACTTTAGTTTCCCAGGCTTCTCAGCGGTTAAACACCTTGAACAACATCAGTTAGTTGTCCAGTGTTCATTGTGGTAGCACCCTCCACTTTCTGTAGTTTCTTACAAATGTCTGGTGCCTGAGGCGGAAGGATCGCCGGAGCCCAGCAGGTCGAGGCTGCGGTGACTGGGAGCGGCCACTGCACTCCAGTCTAGGCGACAGAGTGAGACTCCAACTCAAAAAACAAAAACAAAAAAAACAAATGTCTGGTGCGCTTTGTTCAATAAAGGACTTATTCGACGTCCTCATGTTTTCAGGGGCCTGTGGATCCATGTCAGCCTACTTTCTTTAGGTCGGGTAGATTCTTTCCATAAACTGTGCAGCATCTTCACTGGGTCTCTGTCTTAACTCCTGGACCTTTGAGGCGCCTTGGCTTTGGCACTCTTTCCGGAGGCTCCCAGAATGCACCTCTGAGAATGTTCTAAGCTCATTAGACCTCCTCCATCTGCCTCATTGGGGTGCTGGTTAGAATCTGTGAGTAGGACGACTCCTTCTGGGTTAGAGGTGTCATCAGGGCACTCAGCAGGAAGTCGCTCAGCCTCCTCTTTTGCTTTGTCTGTCACTAACATCCTTTCATCCGCAGTTAACAGCATTCATTGAAGCTTGAATATCTGCCCACATCAGCATGTGAGTGGCCAAAGTTGTAAAGAGATCTGTCATGTTTTGAGAATCCTCCAGGCAAGGAGGGCTAAAGTTTGTTTAGTGAAGTAAATTTTCAGTGGAAAAGGGGCTGGGGGCTCTGCAGCACCGTGCCCGGGCCCCTGCTTGGTTGACGCCTCCTGGATGTTGTCTTAGAGGGTATTGCCACCGAAAGAGGTCCTGGTCTCATCTGAGGTGGGGACAGCGGCAACCCTTTCTGGCGACATTCAGTGGCCATTGGGAATTTATTTTTCTCAGTCAATGGGGCACAGCCTGCAGGGACGTTAAGGACTCCTTGAAGGTAGCAGGGAAGTGTCTGGGAGGTCAGGGCAAGAACTCCTTTTGGTGAGCTCTCAGGAATGTGGGTAGGGCAAAGTCCCATCGAATCCTCACCTTGTCCTTGTCTGGGAGTTGTGGACAGACAATGGCAGGTCTCTGTATCACTATCAGTTATGTAAATAGCAAATATTTTCTCTCATTTCCTAGGAGATGTTTTTCTTTCACTGAAGTTTTCCTAGCATGTCAAGTTTTTTCCACTCTGACTCGTCTCATTTTTTTCTTTGTGCTTCTGCTTTTGATGTCATATCTAAAGACACTTTGTCATGGTCAGGGTTATATTCACCATCATGTATTTGATTCTAATAACTTTATAATTATAGTTTCTGTATTAAAGTATTTAATCACTTCAGATATTTTTTGTATATAGTACAAGAGTGTATCTTTTTTTTTCTTTGTGGAGAGCCAGTATTCCAACACCAATTGTTAAAGTATTTTCCCTATTGTGTGTTCATGGCAACTTTGTTGAAGATTATTTAATTATATCCATAAGGCTTTATTAAAAGGTATTCTATTCTGCTCCATCATCTGTTTGTCTTTTCAAATGCCAGGACCACATTGTTTTCTCCCTGTAACTTGGTAATATGTTTTAACAACAGGAACTCTGATACCTCTAACTTGTTCTTCTTTGCTAAGGTTGTTTTGGTCATTTATAATGCCTTGGGATTCTATGTAACATTTAGGATTAAAAAATATTTTTATAAAGAAAGTATCATTTGAATTTTCATAGGAGTTACACTGAATTTGTATATCACTGTGGGTAAAGTTGGCATCTTCATGATATTATATCTTCTAACTTCTTTTTTGAGTTGGGGTCTCACTTTGTATCCCAGGCTGGAGTACAGTGGCATGATCATGGCTCACCACAGCCTCAACCTCCTGGGCTCAGGCAATCCTCTCTCTTTAGCTTTTCAAGTAGCCATGATGACAGGTATGTGCCACAATGATTGGGTAATTTTTTTTCTTTTTCATGGTTTTTAAAAAAATTTTAAAGATGTGGGGTACAATTCGGGTTAGGTATGCAAATGTTCATTATGCAGGTACTCTTGATGATGAGGTGTGCCCCTCTCTCCCCTGGCAGTTTCCCTCAATGGACAATCCCACCCTCCCTCCCCTGGCAGTTTCTCTGGGTAATTAAAAAACATTTTTTTTTGTAGAGATGAGGTCTTGGTATGTTGTCCTGCCTGGTCTCAAACCCTTGGACTCCAGCAATTTACCTATCTTGGCCTCTAAAGGTGCTGGGATTACTGCCATGAGCCCCCACACCCGGCCTAAATCTTCTAACATTTGAACAGAAATGAAAGAACGTATTGCTTAAGTTGCACATATTTTTGGGTTTGCTGGCTTTTCTTCTGCTGTTAATTTCTAGTTTTATCTCCTTGTGGTAAAAAAAAACAAACTACTAATTTCAGTCCTTTTGGATGTGATAAGACGTGTGTCCAAACACATTGTCTGTCTTGGAGATTGTGTCATGTACAACTGAAATACATTGAACACATTGTATATTCTGCTGACCATTGGAGAGATTTGTATAAGTCTTTTTTTCTTTTTTTTTGAGTTGAAGTCTCACTCTGTTGCCCAGACTGGAGTGCAGTGGCCGCTCCTGGCCACTGCAGCCTCCAACTGCTGGGCTCTGGCGATCCTTCCGCCTCATCCTTCCAAGTAGCTGGAACTACAGGCATGCACTACCACGCCCGGCTGATTTTTTTATTTATTGTAGAGATGAGTTCTTGCCAAGTTTCCCAGGCGGGTCTCGAACCCGCGGGCTCAGGCAATCCACTCACCTCAGCCTCCCAAAGTGCTGGATTACATGCTGAACCACTGAATCCAGCTTGTATAAGTCTTTTAAATCGAATTGGTCTCTAGTGTTGTTCAAGTCCTCTGTTTCCTTACTGATCTCTTAGCATTTATATTTATTACCAAAAGTTGGATATTGAATTTGTTCACAGTTATTGTGTGGCTGTGTATTTTTGGCTTTATTTTGTGAATATTTGTTTTATATATTTGGGAACCTTGCTATTAGTTGCACAAACATTTGTACCTGCTAGAAACTCCTGGTCAGTTGACCCCTTTTATCATTATATAATATTATTCTTTGCTTCTTGTGACAGTTTTTACTTGCTGTGTGTCCTCTTTTGGAACTACTGTGTAGAATACAGTACATCCTCTACATATGAAACTATATGTTTGGAGTGTTCACACATGTGTACTTGTCTCCACATATTCCATGATATAAGTTTTTAAAAAATATTTTGTGTTTGTTTTAGTTTTTGCTTATTTTGCTTTATTTAATGCTTTATTCTTTGTGTTTGTTATTTATGTATTATTTGTATGAAAACTGTTATGAACCTGTTACAGCACAGTTCTATATAGTCAATCGTGTTAGTTGATACCTAGGCTAATTTTGTTGGACATGCTATAGTAATAGACCTTGTTCATGTGTAGGGGACATACTGTATCTTTTTCCATTCTCTTTTAGCCTGTTTGACATTTTAGAGTCAAAGTAAATTTCTTAAAGACAGGATATTGTTAGCTGTCAATTTTTGATAATCTATCATCCATTTTAAGTGTTAGGGTATTAATGAATTTATATTAAAATAATTACTGACAAGATTTTTTTTTTTTTTTTTTTTTTGCGTTGGAGTCTCACTCCTTCACCCAGGCTGGAGTGCAGTGGTAGCTCACGGCCACCACAGCCTCGACCTTCTGGGTTCAGGTGATCTCTCTGCCTCTACCTTCCAAGTAGCTGGGACTACAGGCATGAACCACCACACTCGGCTAATTTTTTGATTTATTGTAGAGACAGGGTCTTACCAAGTTGCCCAGACTGTTCTCAAACCCTGGGCTCAGGCAGTCCTCTCACTTCCACCTCCCAAAGTGCTGGGATTACAGGCATGAGCCACCACGCCTGGCCATTTTACATTTTTATATGCTTTCATGATGCTGTTCATCATTGTTTTATTTTTTAAGAGAAGGCTGTCCCTTGAGCATTTCTTATAAGGCTCTTCTAGCGGTGACACACATCCTCAGTTTTGTTTATCTTGGTAAGTCTTTATTTCCCCTTAGTTTTGAACTACATTTTTTCCAGTTCTAGTGCAACTGGATCCTTATCTTTGGATTCTGCATCGGTGGATTCAATTAACCAGGGATCAAAGACAGTTTGTAAAAAACAGATTGCTGCATTCTGTCATCAGAATATCAAGCCCCACAGTTCGCATCTCTTTACCTGAAACAATTGTGGGTCTAAGACTGCAACTGGAGATGAAGAACTCAACTCTCAGTGGATGAGATGTGGTGAATTTTAAAGTGACCCAGTTCAGTTTGTGTTTGTGTTTGTTTGTTTTCTTGTTTTTCTTGGGGGGGGGATTGGAGTCTCACTCTGCCACCCAGGCTGGAGAGCAGTGGTACCCTCGTGACCTCCGCAACCTAAGCTCACTGGGCTCAAGTGATCCTTCTGCCTCAACCTCTTAAGTAACTGGAACTGCAGGTGTGCACCACTGTGCCTGGCTGATCTTTTGATCTGTGATGGTGACGGGGTCTCACCAGGCTGCACAGGCTGGTCTCAGGCCCATGGACCCTGGCAGCCCCCTCACCTCCACTTCCCAGGGTGCGGGAATTACAATCATGAGCCACCACCCCTAGCCTGCCCAGCTCCTTTTCCACAGCAATTTGTGAGACATGAAAGCCAGGCAGGGAGTGTCTGATCAGCACACACAGAGAGAGCTGAACATAGGAGGATCAGTTGACGATCACGCCTTCCTCTTCTACCACCCACAGAGCAGAGGGATAGATCTAGAGGTTGAAATTTCATCCCCTCTGCCATGACCCAAGAGCAGAGGTGCTTGGGTCATGCCTACCAAGAGCACAGTGCTTCAGATAGTGACACAAGAGGGTGCTCAAGGACTGCATTAGTTCTTTTGTTTGTTTTACTCCTCATTTTTTGAAGGGCATATATAAGTGTGAACATTTCCTCATATTGTTGGTTTAAGTTTTTTTTCTTTTTTCTTTTCTTTCACTTCTTTACTGGTTTGTTTGTTCTTCTATTCTTCACTCTCTTCATGGTCCTTTCTTCTCCCTTCTCTCTTTCTTAGTTCCTTTCTTTCTCTTGTGTTATTTTGTACACAGGGGAGATACATAGGTTCCAATTGCACTGACATACCATAAGGTGGTGGGAAGTGGGTCCCTAGGGACCCACACCCCAGTCAGCAAGCATTGTGATCTCAGGCAGCTTTCAAATCCTAGCACTCTGCAACACGCCTTAATCAAATCTCAAAGCTGCAAAAGAACAGCACAGCTCCTCACCCCAACCCGATTTCAAAATCAAACAAATCCAGAGGATTTACCAAAGGAAGAATAGGAGGCTGAGCAAAAAGAAGTGAAAATTACTTCCTCTTTCACTAAGCAATGGAAGTATAGAGAAAAAGAAAAATCCATCACAAATGAAGAGAAATCAAAGAAAAAACACAGGTACCCCATAAAGTCCAAAAAGGATATGCATGAGAATACGGACTTTGGAACTCAAACAATGAAGTCATCTTGATCAACTGGTCTCAGACCACAGATGCAGATATCAAGAAATGGTAGAACACATTTTCAGGTGAAAGGAACATGAAAGAAAGCAAGAGTTGTGGTCTTAATATCAGACAAAAAACATCTAAGCTATCAAAAATTTAAATAGATACAAAAGGGTGCTACTTAATGATAAAAGGTTCAATTCATCAACAAAAAATATCGAACTTAAACTTATACACTCAACATAGAAGCACCAGCTTTTATAAAACAGCTATTAAGTAAACTAAAAGAAGATATCAACTCTAACACTATCAAGCTGGGGACTTGTATACCCTACTAACAATACTAGATAGATCTTTGAGGCAAAAAATCAACAAGGAGATCTGGAACTTCAGCATGATGCTTGATTTTCTCTATACTTCATTTTTCTACTTATTTTTTGAAGGATCTGTCTGTTTTATTTTACTTATTCAGCATGTTTAAGATGGTTATTTTGAATTATTTGTCAGATAATGTATGCATCTTCATTTCTTTAGAGTATATTTTTGGAGATTTGTTTTTTCAACTTGGATATGTTTCTGGAGATATGATATAAATTTTCAAACCTCATAAAATATATCCTGAGATCATTTTATGAGGTTTGAAAATTTAAAATGCAGCTGCCTATTTCAGTAATTAACAGCCTGGCTTTTTTTTTTTTTTTTTTTGAGTTGGAGTCTCACTCTGTCATCCGGATTGGAGCGTAGTGGCCGCTCCCAGCCACCACAGCCTCGACCTGCTGGGCTCCGGTGATCCTTCCACCTCAGCCTTCCAAGTAGCTGGAACTACAGGTGTGCGCTACCATGCCTGGCTAATTTTTTTAAAATTTATTGTAGAGATGAGGTCTCACCAAGTTGCCCAGGCGGGTCTCGAACCCATGGGCTCAGGCAATCCACTCACCTCAGCCTCCCAAAGCGCGGGATTACAGACTGAGTCACCGAGCCCGGCTAAAAGTCTGGCTTTTTACAAGAAAGGGCTGATGAGCTGGGTTAGATTCTGTGTGCTTCTCAAACATGTTCTCATGGTATATTAATTCTATACTTGTGTATTTTATGACTTTGAGAGATTGTCTTCTGTTTCATTTTCAGAACCCATAATCTTTTGCTGCCCCAGTATACTGTCTGAGGTATTGCAGCTTTTCTGGTGCTGTAACAAGCATTCATCTTTCTTCTCATTAAACACAGACCTGTCATCCATAATACTCAATCATTTTTTTCAGCACTTCATGTCAGGGTAACAAAAACCAGTCAACAGACATCTCCATGAAAAGCTAAAACTTTGAAAACATAACCCACTCTTCTAGGTCTCTCCTGAGGGAGATATTGAGAGTTGGAGGTTTTCTTCTGAGCCCACTGTGCTGTTCTGGGGAAGAGGAAGGCATGTGGTAGACAGTCCCTAAGCCATATCTGGTGACCTTTCTGAGAAAAGGAAAAAGCCCTGGAATATAAAGGGAGAGAAGACATAGCCATACACTCAAGTAGATGGGAATACATGTGCAGATGACACAGCTGAGAGGTCCAAATGTCAAAGGAGAAACCAGAGTTTAAAATGTGGATTGGGAAGGTCTGCTCCGATGACAATAATTTTTAAAAACCTAGGTTTCTGTTGCTGCCACTGAGAGACATCTCCTGTTTATGCTTTTGTTCTTCAATACTGTCTTCTCTTACCTTTTCACTGCGATTCCAGTACATTCACAGTGACAGCCAAAACTCTCCTCATGTCCTGTGAGGGATTTCATGATTTGCCCGCTCTTCCACTGCTTTAGGAATCTGGAGAAGAGCTGAGCACATTTCTAGGGAGCCCTATCTTATGTTATTTTAAAAGTTCAGTTTATGCCTCATGTCAGAAGTGTACGAGTAGTGGAGTTATTGTGATTTGGTTTCTAGTTTAAGTTTATTAATTTTGATTTTACTGTTTTTCTTTATTGCATTTGAGAATTTCTCAGACATTTTTGTGTTTTTCAGCTCCACAAATCATGTATTTCTAACAGTTTTTTAATCTCTTTTTTGATATTCTTTTTTCTTGATTTTGTTTGGTTATCTGTATTATTATTTAGCATATTAAGCATCCTTGAGGTGTTTTGTTTTAAATTCGTTTTCAGTGAATGTATATGTCTCTATTTCTTTGGGGGTGATTTCTGGGTTTCTTTTTTGTTGCTCCCTTAATTGTGTCATCTTTTCTTGATTCTTGGTATGCTTCATGATACTTTGTTGACTTTTGGGCATTTTAAAAAGAGCCACCTGTTATAAACATTATGGAGTTGCTTTGTCTAGATAAGTGTGACATCAGTCACCTAATCAGAGATTCTGTGGGCCTCTCATCCCTGTTCTCAGCATGGGTCTCCTCTGAAAATACATATCTAGTCTTCCAGTTAAATAATTTGACTATGTTTCTTCTCAGGGGCTCATAGTTATTTGCTATATCTGTGGTGTGTCCACGGTACTATAATCTCTCTGGTGCTGTATAAGAATCACTTAGCTTTAGCCTTGACAGACCCAACCTGTCATCCAAAGTATACAACCATCTTCATCAGCACTCTTTGTAAGGGGAGACAGAAACCAGTCTTTGGGTAAACTTCCAAATTCAAAAGTTCCACTGCTCTCCTTCCTTGAGAAAGAAGCCAAGAGCTGAACATTTTCACCTGATTGCACCATGCTGTATTGTGAAGGAAGAGAGTTTGTATTGTGGCAAAATTAGGAAACTTCCTCTTTCAGGTAACTCCTCTTGACATTGTGCTCACTTGGGATTCTGTGAACTCCTACCTGCTTTTTTGGAGTTCTCATAAAGACAATTTGGTCCGTATTATGTTAAATTCACACATTGATGAAGGAGTAAAGACTGGTGGTTTTTATTTTGCCATCGGGCTGATGTTCTTAGGTTTGTTAGATGTACTCACCTAAGTGTAGCAAGTGGGATACATTCTTATTTTCATTATTTTTAGCTGTGACTTCTCATTACACCGAAGCTTTCTGCCAACAAATAGCACAGTGGAGTCACTGTCAAAGGTGATATTGGAAAGATATGGGAGATTTGGCTGTAAGATTTATATTTAATGAAAGATTGGGAAAGTGTGAATGAAGGTGAATGATTTTAGATTGCAGATAACCATTACAAATGTAACAAATATGGGAAGGTATTTCATCAACACTCCAAATCTATTATCTACTGGAGTTTCCGTATTCCAGAAATGGCTTACTAATATAATAAACATGGCAAAACATTTGGCCAGTCCTCAACATGAGATAATTAACATTGCAGGAAATTTTTGCAGATGTAATATATGTGAAAAAGTGTTTAGTAAATCATAGAAATGCAAAGAATGTGACAAAGCCTTTCACTTTTGTTTAGGACTCACTGGACATATATGGATTCACACAAGAGACACACCATTCAAATGTGAAGAATGTGACAAAGTCTTTCATCAGTATTCACATCTTATCCTACATCAGAGAATCCATACTGAAGAAAAACCCTACAAATGTAAAGAATGTGAGAGAGCTTTTCACTTTCATTCAGGACTTGCCGCACATATGCTGAAGAGAAATGCCACAAGTGCAAAGAATATGGCAAAGCCTTCACTCTTATTCAGAACTTGCTCAATATATGAAGATCCATACTGGAGAAAAAAAATCTACAAACTCAAAGAATGTGACAATCTTTCACTCTCAATTAGGACTTGGTGAACATATGAGAAGCCATACTGGAGAGAAACCCTACAAACGTAAAGAATGTGAGAAAGCCTTTCACTTTTATTCAGGACTCGTTGCACATATGACCACCCAAAATGGAGAGAAAACCTACAAATGCAAAGAATGTGACAAAGCCTTTCCCTCTTATTCAGAGCTTGCTAGACACATGAAACTTCATACTGGAGAGAAACCCTACAAATGCAAAGAATGTGAGAAAGCCTTTCACTCTCAATTAGGACTTGGTAGACATGTGAGAATCCATACTGGAGAGAAACCCTACAAACATAAAGAATATGGCAAAACCTTTTGCTCTTATTCAGAACTTGCTCACCATATAAAGATCCATATTGGAGAGAAACCTTACAAATGTAAAGAATGTGGCAAAACCTTTAGCTCTCAGAGTACAAGACGCTGAACATATAAGGATCCATACTGAGGAGAAACCCTACAAATGTAAAGAATGTGGCAAAGCTTTTTGCTCTTATTCAGGACTTGCTGGACATACAAGAATCCATATTGGAGAAAACTTTACAATTGTAAAGAATATAACAAAGCAAAGCCTTTCCCTTCAATTCAGGACTTGCTGCACATATGGCCACCCATACTGGAGAGAAACACTATGTATGTGAAGAATGTGACAAAGCCATTGCACTTGACTTACACTTCGCTACACATCAGAGAATCCATACTAGAGAGAAACCCTACAAATATAAAGAATGTAACCAACCCTTTTGCTCTCATTCAAGACTTGCTCAGCATATGAAAGTCCAAACTGGAGAGAAACCCTGCAAATGTTAGGAAAATGACAAAGCCTTTAATCAGTACTCAAGTCTCATTCAACATCAGAGAATCCATACTAAAGGGAAACCCTACAAATGTAAAGAATGTGGCTAAGCCTTTTGTTCTCTTATAGGACTTGCTGGGCATATGTGGCTTCATACTGGAGAGAAACACTACAAATATGTGGAATGTGACAAAGCCTTTACTCAGTACTCACATCTTATTCAACATCAGATAATTCACACTTGGAATTTCTAATTAGGCTAAATAATGAACACTTTGTGAACCTGAAGCAGCATATTTTATATTAGGTCTTGCATGAATAGCAGGCAAGGAAAATTGAAAGCTTTCCATAGGGAGATTCTGAACAAGAAGCCACTAGATTTTAATGGAATAAATTCACTATGAAGCAGCAAAAACAAATTTACTTTCAGATTTTAAGTTATTTATTTTGTTCCAATAATGTCCACACATTCACACACACAAACACAACTTCTGTTTCTCCAGTTATCTTACTTATAAAGCTTTAGTGATATATTTGTTTATTTCATTCAATGTAAATTAAAACTAAAAGTTTGTATTGCTCTTATTTTATGTACAATGTGTACATAAAAATATATGGTCAAAATTATGAACTTCACAGCAACCTGGACGGACTTAGAGTCGATAATACTGAGTGATGTATCACAGAAACAAAGAACTGTGTACCACATGTTCTCACTTATAAGTGGACCTTGAACAATTATCCTAAGACTACAAGAAAAGGATTGGCAGTAGTGGGACACTGCCAGGGGAGGGGGAGGGTGGGATTGCCAGCTTGTCTGATGCTGAATTATTTTCTGGCACTGCTGCTTCTGTGTCTTTTTGGTTGTTGTTGTCAGAGTCTCACTGTTGGCCAGGTTGGAGTGCAGTGGCATGCTCATGGCCACTGCAGCCTTTACCCGCTGGGCTCAGGCAATCCTTCCCCTTTAGCTTCCTGAGTACCTGTAACCACAGGCATGTGCCACCAAGCCTAGCTAATGTTTTGATTTATTGTAAAGGCTGGCCCCGAATACCAGACTCAGCCAATACTCACACCTTGGCCTCCCAAACTGCTCAGATTACAGACATCAGTCGCCACACCCAGTCTCTTCTGTGTCTTCTTTCTGGTCACCTGACACTGGGTTGGAAACACTCATCTCCATCAAGTCATCTGGTGTTAGCGCCTCTGGTGTGGTGGTCTTTAGCTATTGAATGTGTTCAAGATCTATATCTTTAGACCCTTTCTTCCCTCCTTTTTGCTGTATACACAACCAGTTTTTATAATTTCCTTGATTGACTCTAGAGAGAACAACTGCTCATATAGAGACAACAGCAATACATGGTGTGTTAAGCAGAATCTCATAACACTTGCTTTTCAATATTCAATATCTTTAATGAATAATGGTAATTTGAAATATTTTCCAAAGAAGCAAACAAAAAATACCTGAAAGACTTTATTATCAACAGCAGCTTCTAAGGAGCATACTTTAAGAAAAAGTCATTCTTTTTTTTTTTTTTGAGTTGGAGTCTCACTCTGTCACCCACACTGGAGTGCAGTGGCCGCCCCCGGCCACTGCAGCCTCGACCTGCTGGGCTCCAGCGATCCTTCCGCCTCAGCCTTCCAAGTAGCTGGAATTACAGGCGCGTGCTACCACACCCGGCTAATTTTTTGATTTTATCGTAGAGATGAGGTCTCGCTCTGCCCAGGCAGGTCTCAAACCCGCGGGCTCAGGCAATCCACTCACCTCAGCCTCCCAAAGGCGCGGGATTACAGGCTGAGCCATCGAGCCCGGCTGAAAAAGTCATTCTTTTATTGAAGATAAAATGAAAGAGTAAGGGACTTGATAAGCCAGTATCAAATTATGGTTGGACATTGAACTGCAGAAACCATGTAGTCCTTGGCAATATCAATTTTAACAATGCTTAGATATAATAAAAGTGTATTCACACGTTTTATTTGAACAGAGTAGCAAATTTTGTGCTTCCTAAATAGTTTTACTAATGGCTGAATAATCTAGTTTTTAGAACATTATCCATCACTCTCTTCTTAAAATGTGATGGGCCTTTTGTTGCATATAATATTGGTTACTCTTATCTGAACCGATTTGTGCTAAAGGACTCACAGTGCATAGACGTTGACCACAAGACTCTGGACACTCAGAAGGACTTGCTCATCTTTCCCTGACATGGATGAGAGGGATGGCCTGCAGGAAGCAAACACACTGGAAGACAATGTCTCTACTCATGTGTATGATTCAGTTTCCAGTGAGTCTCAGCATGGGATGTCTTCGCTGCCACCACTGTGTCTTTTATTGTATAGTGCGTTTCCATATCTCCTTATTCTACTGTTAAACATTGTATTCCCTTGGATTCTCAGTCTATTTTCAAAGTCATCATCACACTACTTTACTTTCCAAGTCTTTTTTTATATACAATGTTACCTTATTTTTCTTTTCAGATTTTAAATGGATTTTTCATTCAATTTTCCTTGCAAGAAAATGTCTATCTCCAGAACACAAACAGATGCTATCTATATTATTGTGAAACTCAGTTTATCAACTGACCAGAGGATTATTGACTTAATGATACTGTAGAACCTTACTTCCAAAACATGTAATATAATTATTTTGTATTTGTACTATTTTTCATGTTTTTTGGAAATATTTTACACGAATTCCCTATTGATTGGATTTCATAATATAATATAATTAATTATATAATTTTATTTAGAAGCATCACAATATGTTTTTAAATTTATGAACATAATCATATAACTTTCTTACCGATTCTATTAGTGTGTCTGATAGTATTGATGTGTTCCTAAATTCTGAATCTCATTTTATTCCTGGCATAAAGGGCACTTGATCATGATGTAATGTTTTAATGTGTTGCAAATATGTTTCTAATAATCTTTACATTTATACTGAAATGTGATGTTTCTACAAAGTAAGGACGTGAAATCTTTAGTATGAAATAAAAATTATATGTTGAGATTTTCCTCAGCTATGGAAACCAGATGTTCATGGTTTTCTAATATCACATTCCTATACAAAATCTGTTGATTAGAGGTCCAGACATTTCCACTTTGCTGGAGAGAATTCTGTGGCTACATCCCCGAATTCCAACATACCCTGAAAACTACAGCAAGACATATTTACCACGTGGTCACGGGTAGAAGTGTTAATTTAACTCCAAGTGAAATGCGAGAGTGAAGAGAACAGGTTCTAATTTATATGACAATGGGAATTATCCAATAAGATAATTTTTTTTTTGAGTTGGAGTCTCACTCCATTGCCCAGACTGGAGTGCAGTGGCACGCTCCTGGCTACTGCAGCCTCGACCTGCTGGGCTTCAGCGATCCTTCCTCCTCAGCCTTCCAAGTAGCTGGCACTACAGGCGAGTGCTACCATGCCAGGTTAATTTTTGATTTATTGCAGAGACGAGGTCTTGCCAAGTCGCCTGGGTGGGTCTCGAACCCCTGGGCTCAGGCAATCCACTCTCCTCAGCCTCCCAAAGTGCTGGGATTATAGACTTAACCAGCGAGCCCGGCCGAATAAGATAATTTTTAACACAGAAATATTCTCTAATATATTCTTTAATTCTGAGGAAAAGGAATTAAATAAGACTTACTCAGTAGATCTGGGGTAAAGCCTCCGATTCTGCCTATTATTTTTTTGAGTTGGGGGTCTCTGTCATCCATTCTGGAGTGTAGTGGCACAATCACAGCTCACTGTGGTCTCTACCTCCTGGGCTTAATGCATCCATCCTCCTCAGCCTCCTAAGTATCTGGGTTTACTGGAACACACAACTACACTATGCTAATGTTTTTGATTTGGGGTAGAGATTTTGGGTAGAGATGAGGGTTGGCTATATTGCCTAGGCTGGTCTCAAATTCCTGGGCTCATTCAATCCTCCTGCCTCAGCTTCCAAAAGTGCTGGGCATGAGCCACTGAGCATGGTCTGATTTTCTGTACTTCTAACAAGCTCGCCAGTGATGACAATACTTCTGACCAAAGGAGAATATTTTGTCAAACATCCACCAAGTGGTAGAGCCTGGATTAATCTCAGTTTATCTCATAAGTAAACAAAGATGAGAGCTTTCATTTTTCTTTTTTTATATATTCTACAAGTGTGGGGTTATCAACATCGAATAAAACGTTCACTTTCATAATTTGATTCTGTTCATCTGTTTTCTTGAACAAGTCTTCATTTTGCCTTCCGAAATGCTGCATGCCAACTTGAGGTCATGGAGTCTTAAACACAACAGCTAAAAGGACATTCGTCGGCAGCCACCTATAAGCTTCAGTGGTGGTCCTAGTGGTTTTTTTCACAGCCATCTTTCTACAGGTCTTTGGAAAACGTCTGTCACGATAACCTTCATACACCTTCAAAACTCACAGGCGTTGTGACGCCTCAAAGAGCCCAGCGATGGCCCTGCAGGCTCCGCCACTGCCTGCCAGTGACTGAGCCTTCACAGGCATCATCCTACCTCAGTGGCCACGCATAAAAGACGCTTCATTTTTCAAAGCAAGCTATATGCAAGGAGAATCTAAGAAGAATGGAGACCTTCCAGATGAAATATGATCATGTTTGGTATACCTCCCCAGGGTATTAATAATAAAAAAATTAACTTTATACTGAAATAATGTGTCAACAGTCACCTTAACCAAGTGAATAAAATCAATACCAATTGAAATACTACATATCATTCTCAGGTGCCAAGGCACACAGGTGACACAACAGGAGTCCTGTGATATTATTGACAACAACAACAAAAAAATTCTAATCTAACTTTAATTTAAGTATACATCTTATGCTGAATTCCAGCTACAGGCATCTCCCAAGTTCTGTAATCTCTAAATGTGATTTTATATTGTCCTTTTTTTTAGCATTCTAGAAAGTAAGTCTCTTCTAATTATTCGGACCTTCCTGAATGACCCTGGTAGTAACTGCCATTCTGTCTGAGTGTGCATTTTATTAACCATGGAGCTGACGGAACATCCTGATGGACCCTTAATAGTACATTCATTCTTCACTAGTCTCTGAGGATCGATCCCATCTCCAATAGGAATCTTGGGTATCCATGCTTTTCCCTGTTCCACCGCCACAAAGGAACATTTTAAATACTGCAGGTCATCAATTCGTGGTGAGAACTGTTCATGTCTGCTAAGCAGTATGAATGAACAACAGAGAGAAAGCTTTGACATGTAGGGAGAAATGCTTTTCATAGTCCAAGAATGTCACAAGAACAAAAACTAGTTATAAGAAACTCAGTCAGAATCATCACAAGTAGAGAAGTAAAGGTTTGCAAGTTCTAAAAGTATGACATTCCATAGGAAAAGTGAATACAGCCCCTGACTGGGGACACATTTACCTGAGAGCAAACCATTTCTTCTGCTTCCCTCTCTGGGAATTTTTTTTTAGGTGAGATTGTGTGGACAAGTCACACCTACCATGGCCTTTTTGAAATTTTAATTTATTGCTTTGAGTTGGAGTCTCATTGTCAACCAGGCAGGAGTGCAGTGGCACCATCAGCTCACCACAGCCTCCACCTCTTGGGATCAGGTGATTCTTCCATTTCAGCCTTTCAAGTAGCTGGGACTGTAGGAGTGCACTAGCACTCCTGGCTAAATTTTTTGATTTTTTGTAGTAACAAGGTCTTGCTGTGTTGTCCAGGTTGGTCTCAAACTTCTGGGCTCAAGCTATTCTCATGCCTCAGCCTTCCAAAGTGTTGGAATTACCTGCATATACCACCATGCTCATCCAGAATAGACCTTTAAAGTCATAAGCACAATCCTTTACTTGCTACCACCACACCCAAAGACAGAAGGACCCAGAAGTGCAGAAAAAGTTCACCTTTCTCTATCTCTGACAGGAGACAGATTCGGGAACAATAAGCTCCTACATGGAGTTCAAAGTGTGCGTTTCTTCTTTCCCTCCTTCAACTGTTCCTCCTTGCCACAAGCACCAGCAATTTCTGCTACAGCAATGAGATTATGGCCCCACTGATCTGCCTCAACAAACCCAAGCAGAGCAGTCCAGGTGACCTCTCTTTTGAACTCATCTCTGGGATGTATCTGGGAGCCCTTGTGCTTGACTTTGACTCTGCCTTAGAATCACGGGAGGCAATTAATGAACACAACATGGATGTTTCCACTTTGACCAATCGACAGAGTCTGTAGGAAGGGCACAGGCCATGGAATTACCTCAAACTGGCTGTGTGATCTTATTTAGAAGCCTGGGCTGAGAACCACTTAGCTAAGTATTACCTCTCAAACTTTAATTTTCTGCCATTTTCCAAAGTGATTAGCCAGCCACCTGGTATTACACTGATTTCACTGGATGCCTTCTATCATGGAAGGGGTACTATATTGCTTCTTTTCTTTTTTGAGTTGGAGTCTCACTCTGCAATCCAGGCTGGAGTGCAGTGGCATGCTCATGGCCACCCCAGCCTCAACCTGCCGGGCTCAGGAAATCCTTCCACCTCAGCCTTCCAAGTATCTGGAACTATAGGCATGAGCCACCATGCCTGGCTAATTTTTTGATTTATTGAACAGACGAGGTGTCTCCAAGTTGCCCAGGCTGATCTCGAACCCCTGGGCTCAGGCAATCCTTTTGCCTTGGCCTCCCAAAGTGCTGGGATTACAGGCTTGAGACAGTGCACCTGGCCATTGTATTGTTTCTAAAGGAAGAGGCACTTACTTTGGATGTTCATTGGCTTTCCCTGCATGCAACGCTTCTGCCAAAGCTGCTGTCTGTTGACTGACTGAATAATTTATTCACAATTAGGTTATCTTAAACAGCATTGCTTCTGTTTAAAGAACTCACTTCAGAGCCAAAAATGTACATCCTCCTGGAACTTATCGTCTTACCATTTTCCCCCATGAGGAAGCAGTGGGCTTGATACAAAGGTCGAGTTTCTTTGGAAGTCTCAGTTACACAGACAGGGAGGTGACAATACCTGCAGGACAGGGGCAAGTCACTCCAGAAGGCAGCATGTGCTCTAAGTCAGCATCCAGTACATGGTGCTGTTTCTTTTGTAGCCAGGATTCACAAGTCCAGGCATCAGCAGATAGAAATGAGAGTGGTACCAGTCACTACTATCCCTCCATACTAGGAAGATTGTTGATTCCTCTTCTCACAACTTTACAGTCTGCTGGCATAGAGGTCTTGAATCAGGATGAAGGAATAATTCCTCCAGAGAACACAGCATTTGTTCAGTTGAACTCAACATTAAGAATGCCACTGGCCACATTGGACTTCTTACACTGCCATGCCCTGTGATTAAGGCCAATGGAAATCTGTCACCACTCAATCCAGGTATTACAACAAATGTCACAGAAATTTTAGGAATAAAGGTTTTGTTCACCTTGCCAGGCAAAGAAGTGAGACCCGCTGTGGTTATTGCTGAAGGCAAAGGAAGTTCAGAACAGGTAGTAGAAGGTAACAAATATCAGGGTGAGTCATGTGACCAGTTCAGCGAGGGCCACAATTGTCATGCCTATTTTCTTCTGATACTGTTATGTTTGTGTGTGATGTTTGTTTTCTTTTCTCTTATTTTTTTAATCAAACAGGATACATTGACTTTATATAAGAATGTTAGTATTATCCACTTAATACTTTGAGTAATATTTATTATTTTGATAGCATTTAAGTTACTGGCTATCAGAATAATAAATATTACTCAAAGACATTGCCCCCTCTTCTGGGGGAAGGAAAGATGACATTTCAGTTTAGCCAGGACAGTGGGACAATAAGCAGAATCATGACCTTTTGATTTCCTTTATTTAGAGATGAAGTAGGGTTTAGAGAGATACATGGTGTTGCTAAGTTGATCAAGAGTGAATTGCGATGGTTAGATTTACGTGTCAACTCGGCTAGGCTAAGGGCCCAGATAGCTGTAAAACATTATTTCTGAACGTGTCCATGAGGGAATTTCCCCAAAATGTTATCATGAGAATCAGTAGACTGAGTAGAGAAGATCTAACCTCACCACGTGAGAGGGTATTATCTCATCTGTAGAGGGTCCAAACAGAACAAAAAGGAAGGGGCAGGTAAAATCTCTCCTAAAGATGGGATGTACATCTTCTCCTGTCATTGGTCTTGGAAACTTCTGGTACTTGGGCCCTTGGTCCTTAGGACTTATACTACCATCACCCCACTTCTGGTTCTCAGGCCATTGTTCTTGAACTTGGAGTACACCATCTGGTCCCCTGGTTCTCAGGCCTTTGAACTCAGACTGAATCACATTGCCAGCTTTCCTGGTTCCCAGTTTGCAGACAGCATATTGTTGCACTTCTTGATCTCTATAAATGTATAGAACTATAACCATGACGAATCTCCTATTATATGTTTATATCAAAATTTGTCTATATTATATTGGTTTCTTTTATCTGGAGAACACTGATGAGTGCAGTGTGTTGGGGAGAAGCTACCCCTGGAGCAGACTTGGAGGCCTTGAATTAAGCCTGAGGAGGTTTGAGAGGCAGCTGGTGTGGCCGTAGCGATGCTGGAGGAGGTGACAGAAGGGAGGAAGTAGGGCAGGTCAGAGGATGAAGCCTGATAAACTTGTCATTACTGTCTGCACACTGACAAGATCACCTAAGACTGTGGGAAGTCACCGTGACTGCGAAATGTCTTTACTTGTGAAATCTTATAAGCTCTTTGTGGACCCACCCTTTTGCGTAGGGTGGAGGGAAGCTCATCAGTGGGGCCACGAGCTGAGTGCGTCACGTCACTCCACCCCAATGTCCCTTGGGAAGGTCTGAGACAAGGGCCTGAGGCAGCCCTAACAGGGCTCTCCCTGAATGTCGGGGAGAAAAAAACCGGCTGCTGTGTGCCGCCGTTCAGAATGAATGATGTGTGAAAGCCGTAACGTGAAACATGGAGAACCTGGGGCAAGAAACCTACGAGGATGCACACTTCATCATTAAGGCTACCTGATGCCAACCCAGGTGAACTGGGGACCAAAGTGAGGTCCAAACTGTAACTGTACAATGACTATTTGTAACCTAATCCTGAACTGTACTTCACATCTTTAAAATAAAATAAATTAAAAAAAAAAATAGATCACCTCAAATGTAGTGGCTTGGAACTTGAAAAATATTATGTCAGGGTTAGGACTTTGTGGGGGTGGGATGTCTAAAATACAAATCAAGTCATAACAGTCTGCCTTATTATTTCTATTTTTCTGCCTGGGTCTCACTCTGTCACCCAAGGTTGGAGTACAGTGGCACAATCACTGTTCATTGCAGCCTCAGTGTGCTGGGCTCAGCCTTCCAAGTAGCTGGAACTTCAGGCTTGTTCCACTATGCCTGACTAAAGTTTTTAATTTTTTGTTTATATTTGAGGTCTTGCTGAGTTTCCCAGGCTGGTTTCATACCCCTGGGCTCAGGCTTTCCTCCTGCCTCGGCCTCCCAAAGTGCTGGAATTACAGGCATGAGTTACTGTCCCTTGCCGGGACTGCTTTTTAATGGCTTATAAGCAAACAAAGACATACATAATAATATCAATGCTAACTTTTGTTGACTCCTTACCTTGTGCATGTCAATTAATCCTACAACAACCTTCTTGAGGTCATGTTATTGTCTGAATTGTGCTGTCTTCCCCCCAAAAATGCATATGTTGCAGCCCTAATTTCTAGTGCCTCAGAATGTGACTGCATTTGGCCTAATGGTGTTAGAATGCGGCCCTCTACTATGGGTCCTAATTACTATCTGCTGTTCTCAGAAGAAGAAATTTGGCCATGTGCGGAGTGGCTAATGACCGTTATCCCAGCACTTTGAGAGGCGGAGGAGAGAGGATTGCTTGAGCCCAAGAATTAAAGACCAGCCTGAGCAACACAAGTGAGACCCTGTCTCTATGAAAGACAGAAAGAAACAAAGAAAGAAAGGGAAAGAAAAGAAGAAAAAAAGAAGAATAAAAGGAAGGGAGGAAATTTGGACATAAATAAGAAGTACTGAGCTTTTGTGCCCAGCCAGATGGCCACGTGAGGGCACAGGAGAGGTTCACACACCCAGGAGAGAGGCCTCAGGAGGACCCTGCCTGGAGACACCTTGACCTCAGACTTCCAGCCTCTGGGACAGTAGGAGAATACATTTCCATCGCTTATGCTGCCTAGGCTGTGGGACTTTGTTATAGCGGTCCTGGCAAACTAATACAGACCAGTGCATTTATCGTTCCTGTTCTGCAAGGGAAACTGAGGCACTGAGTGGTTTGTTAGCGCCAGTGCAACTCAGCCGGCTAATGCTCCAAGGCTGAGCAACCCAGAGAAAGAGGAGAGGGATTTTTTAGAAGAGGAGAGGGGTTTTATACTTTAGTTTAGGCAAGGGAGGGGGGTCGGGAGACACATTTTTCTTTGGAATTTGCAAGGCTGTGCTTAGCAAAACCAGATTCTCAAAGAACAAATTGTCTCCAGGGTACATATCACAAGCAGGGCTTGTAAACTGATAACTTCACAAAGAGGATGTGGGGTAAGGTTGTGAATTGGTTACTATCTGGCATTTCCAGGAAAGTACCTTGTGGCTATTTAGTTTTCTCAAGCTTCATGTCTATCAGGTGTGGAGCCTGCAGGCTGATCTTTAAGAGGAATAATTTCAACTGTTTTTAGCCCCTCTCTGCCACAAGAGAACAATGACTGGATGGCTGTGGAGGAGCTGGGTTGGCTGAGGCTGGACTGGCACCACGCACCCTGTCCCAGTACACACACTCCAAGCCTCTGCTCCCTTCTTAGACATGCTGGAAAATGGGACCCTTCAGGCAAACAAACGCACAGCACCACGCCTGCAAAGACAGAATCAACCCCATCTTGATTAGGCCAAGTGGGGTCATCTTGGAGAGCAAGGGGTGTATCATGGATGACATGAACCCCATGCCCTGGGGAAAGGAAGGGGCAGAGAGGTGAGGGAGAATCAGCTGAGGGCCCAGATGGGAAGCGCCAGATGGGGAGCACCGGGATGGGCCCCACTGCCTAAGGCAGGGCCTGGCTCCTCTCTGATCATGGGCTGGCTTTCTGCGTGAGGCTGCGGCTCACCCCCTCAAAGCAGGCTGAGCACCCAGGGGTCAGGTCAAAAGAGAGAGAAGCAGAATGGAGGCTGCAGGGGCCGGGAAGGAGGCCTGGGAGGAGGCCTGTTGAATGGGCACAGAGGTTCCATCTGGGAGGATGACAGAGCTCTGGAGACGATGGTGGTGGCCACAGCATGACAGTGTGAGCGTGCTTGATACCACTGACCTGAGCACACAACACTGTCAAAGAGGTATGGATACCATACCACAACAGGGAAAAAGTATTCCTGAGAGAAAGAGAGAGAGAGACAGAGACACAGAAAGACAGAGACAGACAGAGAGATAAAGAGACGTAGACAGGGGAGAGAGAGAGAGAGAGAGAGAGAGAGAGAGAGAGAGAGAGAGAGAGAGAGAGAGAGAGAGAGAGAGAGAGAGAGAGAGAGAGAGAGAAAGGTAGAAACTGAGCGAGACAGAGAAAGAGAGGGACGCACACATGTTGCGGGAAAACAGAGAGGCAGTGACACCGAGGCTATCTTAGGAAGTGGCGGTTTATTAGCACTGACGCAACTCAGTGGGTTAATGCTCCAAGGCTGAGGAACCTGGAGAAAGAGGAGAGGGGTTTTATCTGTCAGTTTAGGTTTAGGTAAGGGCGGGGGTCAGGTTGTATGGCTATACATTTTTCTTTGGAATTTGAAAGGGCTTAGCAAAACCAGATTTTCAAAGAACAAATTGTCTTCAGGATATGCATAACAAGCAGGGGTTGTAAACGATAACTTCACAAGAGCTTCCCAAAGACAGGATGTGGGGTAAGGTTGTGGATTGGTTACTATCTTGCACTTCCAGGAAAGTGCCTTGTGGCTATTTAGTTTTCTCAAGCCTCATGTCTATCAGCTTTGGAGCCTGCAGGTTGATCTTCAAAATGAAAAATTTTAACCGTTTTTAGCCCCTCTCTGCCACATTCCCCCCTTTGATGCTCAACTCTTTATGGGTTGAGAGCAATATCTTTAGGGCGGGGGTTGGGTTGTATGGCTATACATTTGGTGCAATAACACTGTGTGGGTCACAGTTGTTTACTTAACAACTATTTTCACAAACTTAGAGATGGAGTTCATAATTACTGGGACTATGCAAGGGAGGATAAGACAGGATCCCAACAATAAGATTACAGATTCAATAATGTACTTAAGTTCTCTCAGACCCGAGAACATGTTTTCAAACCAATTGCCAACTTGTATGCCTTGCCATTTTTGCACTGAGCCATGGGCAAACTTTCTGATATTGGTGGCTATATCGGTTATAGCTTTACTAGTGTTATCTATTTGCAAACAACAGTCAGAGCTATCAAAACACATACTCCTCCTTCTTCTGCTAGTAGGTAGTCCAAAGTTAAGTGGTTCTGATAAATGACTGCACGTATTTGGGCTTGTTGTTGAGAAGCAACCTCAAAAGCCATGGCTGTTTGATTAGTTATAACAACTTCTAAGACAACTTGTAACCTGATAATGTGATTTAGCATAAATATAGACGTGTGGTATCCCCAGCTTCCATCTTGTACCCATGTGGCTGGGCCGTAAGTATTTATAATTCTCTGGGGTGGCCATTTGTCATCTTTCTAAACCTGGGTCCCTCCTATATGAAACCTTTCTGCATATCCAAAATAGCCTTTTCGGGGCTTTCCAGAGGTCTGTCCAACTTTGACTTATAATGGGGATACCTTGAAACAGGGTAGCCTGTTCAGAGGATAGTAGTGTACAGTTACTTATAGTTTGGGTGACAGTAGTACATGGAGAAGATTTAGTTGCATAAGCAGGTGCCCAATACCAAACAGGCCTTATTGACCCAGGGCCCACTCTGCTTAAGCAGTCTTCTCCAATCATTTTTGAGGAGAGGATCCATTTTGGGGGTAGGTTGTCTGTTCTAACAGTTACAGAATGGTTCCATTGAAGGAGCTAGTTCATCAAACTAGCATCAAGACTAGTTCCTTTCCAGGGCCATTCTTCAGTCATTAGGCCTCCTCCACATACCCAACAATTGGTGACACCAAGTGTCCGGGCTGTTTTCAGCCAGATTTATAAACAGATTTTGGCCTACTTCCCATGGTTGAGGGAAGGGGGTTAACTTTGGCTGTTGGGCAGCTGGAGGAGTTACACACTGTACAACTTCTTTAAGGAGTTTCTCAGCTTTGGGTGCAGGGGCGAGATTACAAGCTATGACACCAGCTTTAGTGTACTGGTAGCTCTGTTTTGATAATCCAGTAAAGTGTAGCTGGCCATTATGGGTACAGATATGTTTGTCAGCATAACAAATTTCTGGCTGGGATGCATAGCGACGGAAAACTTTTACGGCTGGTCAACTAGTTTCTATACATTTACATGCTGGGTGTGTGGGGGAAGCGGTAGACACCCAATTAGGCAGAAGGACGTAAAAGCACAAGAAAACTTCCTATCATAAGAAAGAATGGAAATGCTAACATGTTCAATGGGGTCGACTCCGTTAATTCTATAGCAAATAAAGTCAGTTCTAGCAAAGAAAACAACAAACAGTATATAGTACTTGGCAAATACGAAGGCTGACAAAGTGAAACAATGGCTTATCAGTAAGGTCCGCCGCGTCCTTAAAAATCTGCGGTGAGTAGATCAGCCAGACTCCGCTGAGTGACTGAAGCAAGGCCGCTGTATCCTCAGGCTTCTGCCGTGCGTCGTCTAGCCGGTTCCGGAGTGGCTAGAGCAGGGCTCGAGGAATTCATTTCGGGTGACTTTCCGGAGGGGCAGCTTAAGGGGAGCCAACCTATCTGTGACCCCCAGTCCTGGGAGGCGGGCTTAATTCTGCTGTGATGGATCCGGGGAACTATTTCAGCTACTTTGATTGCAGCTGGGGTAGACAAAAGGACAGTAAATGGGTCCCCCAGAGGGGCTTTAGAGGCTGTGTATTCCATTCTTTTACCCATACCATATCACCTGGCTTAAAAGAATGGGCATCAGCCTGGCTCGGTGGCTCAGCCTATAATCCCGCAATTCGGGAGGCTGAGGTGAGTGGATTGCCTGAGCCTGTGGGTTTGAGACCCATCTGGGCAACCTGGCGAGACCTCATCGCTACAATAGATCAAAAATTAGCCGGATGCGGTAGCGCGCGCCTGTAGTTACAGCTACTTGGAAGGCTGAGGTGGAAGGATCGCTGGAGCCCAGCAGATTGAGGCTGCGGTGGCTGGGAGCGGCCACTGCACTCCAGTCTGGGTGACAGAGTGAGACTCCAACTCAAAAAGAAAAAAAAAAGTATGGGCATTAGTGGTTAAACTAATTGGTAACCGTTCTCTGACTTGACAATGGATGGCATTTAGGGCTGAACCTAAGGCCTGCACCAGCAAGACAAAAAGTACAGACCTATTGGCAGTTGCCATTAATGGCAAAGCTCCAGCCACCCAAAAGAGGCCTGGTAAGAATAAACCTGCGAAGGGGAATGGTGTCCGTTACGATGAGTATGGTCAATCTGGGCTCTTAAAGCGCAATTGTTCTTGACAGCCTAAGCACCCAGGACCTTGTCCAACATGCAAACTAAAAGGCCACTGAAAGAGCCACTGCGGCCTCTCCTGAAGGGGGGGGACACCTAGCTCAATGATGGTGACCACTGACTAAAGGGACCCGGGGGCCACGGCCTAGCCCAAAACTCTGTTCGCCATCACCCCAGAGAATCCTTGGGTTTGTATGAATGTGGCTGGGGTCCCAATTAATTTCTTGGTTAATACTAGGCTAAGTTTTTAGCCCTTGTGCTCATACTGAACCTCTTTCTCCTGACACCTGTTCTTTAGTGGGAATTAAAGGTGTTCCAAGAGTTAAATGACTCACCTAACCTCCAACCTCTACTAAAAGGTTAACTCAAATTATAACTGTAAAAATTTATCTATAAAAAGAAGGAAAGCAAAAAGCAAAGGAAAAATATAAAAAGGTTGTTGGGGTACAAATAAGGTTTTAGTAAGAAAAAGAAGGATGTTTAAAAAATAAATTTATCTAAGAAAAAAAAGTCCTGTATGGTAAATTTCTGTCCTATAATGAAGTAAATAGTGATCTGAAAGTAAAAAAAAGTATAGAACAAAAATAGAAGGTTTAAAAATGTAGGAAAAAAATGGTATAAACATGCCAAAGATGGTATGTGGAAGGTTTATAAATATATATGTATATATAGAAGAAATTCTATAAACAATCTAGACATAATACAGTCTTTTCTGGATGCAAGTCTCCAAACATTTTCAGATTTCTCTTCAAATTTTATATGAAATTCACTTTTGTCCCTGGTTCAAATTATAGTCAATCTGTCAGGCTACCACTACAGTCCAAAAATATATTAAAAGCTCCAAAAACTGGTACTTGTAATAAAGCCACAGAAATTAAAGTTTAACATTTAAGTTATGCTGATAACTTCAGGCCTTGTAGCTTTTGTACAAAAGGTGATCAGCCACCACATAAAACTGTCAAAATGTATGCCTGGCTTCACGTAATGTTATACTTCTTGAAAGAGGGGTTTCCCTCATTTGTTCCTTTTATTAAGCCAGAATCCAGCAATTTCCTGCTCACATAATGGTCATGCAAGGATTCCAGTCAGTGCTACGATGCCACTGCTGAAACAGATCTGGACGCCTCAAGTCAGACAGGGAGAGATTTTCTTTCTCTGGCTAGGTAGGACTATATCCACTGAGCTCTGAGGAAGCAACAGAAAATGGACCTTCACCTCTCAGCCTCCCTTATGATTATGGGATCAAAAAATCTCTAAAGAATAAATAATTGAGGCAGGGTAGCTAGCACAAGCTAGACATAGATAAATTTCCCGTAGGTAGGTTTTAAAAGGCGTTCAAACATTTTAAAAATTACATTCTACCGCAGACCAAGTGGCAGCCTACCCCACCCTTCAGCAAATCCAAAGAAAACTCCATCAGATGTAGAACTAGGACAGTACAATCTTTCAGTTTGCGGTTTAGCATAATAATCACTAGGAATCCTTTGGAGACACAAGTAAACAGAACATAGGTATTTGGCATTGTGTCGCTCAGGATCCAAGTCAGTCCCTGAAATGGGATTCATTAAAACTTTAAAATTATTTATGGTAAGCCTTTTTCCTACAACTCTGAAGAAAATGGGGTCACAGACATAGGTGCTCATAAGAGAACATGTTGTCCATTTGGGACAAATTTTAATCACAGTTCATAAGCTTGCTTCCCTTAGGAAATTCCTGGACCATGGAGAACCCAGCCCTGATGGGTCTCACCCCTCCAGGGAACTAACTTGGAAGCATTTAAATATGTGCATTCAAAAGTTCAAAATGAAAAGTCAACAGCTAATAATAATAACCTAACAAGAATTAGTTTGCAGCAATGGCCCTTTAAGAAAACAAGCAATATGTTCAGTACCAGTTCCAATTACCCGGTGTCAAGTCTGGAAGTGCTGCAAGTTTCTATAGGATTTGGATACCTAACCTCTCCATCATGGCAAAACCCCTCTATGAAGCCACAAAGCGGGGGTGAACAGAAGCCTCTACTATGGAAAAGAAGTTCAACAACAGGCCAAAAACAAAAAACTCATTTAGGCTGCGTCCATCTTCTGCCAATAGTCCTTCTAAGGATCGGGTCTAGTCTCACCAAGCAAACAGGTTTCTGGCCTTTTGAAAGGATTTGGGGTAAGGTTGTGAATGGGTTACTATCTTGCATTTCCAGGAAAGCATCTTGTGGCTATTTTGTTTTCCCAAGCCTCATGTCTATCAGGTTTGGAGCCTGCAGGTTAATCTTTAAAAGGAAAAATTTTAACCGTTTTTAGCCCCTCTCTGCCACACACAGGGAAAGAGAGACACAGGGACAGAAAGAGAAGACAGAGAAAGAGAGACAGACACTGAGAGGGCAGGAGAGAGACAGACACAGAGAAACAGAGAGAGAGATAAAAACAAAAGAGTGACAGAGGGAGGAGAGAGAGTGAGAAAGAGGGTCTGAGAGAGACAGAGACAGAGATACAGAGAGGAGAGATAGAGAGAGAAAGGAGACAGAGAGGAAAAAAAGAAAGAGATAGAGACAGAAAGAGAAAGACAGAGAACGGCTGAGACAGAGAGGCAGAGGGAGTGAGAGACACAGAACGGACTCTTGAGGAGATTTGGTTGGCCCCACCGCATCAGGCCCCAGCCCTGCCCCTTCCTCTGTGAACCAGGAAGTCCCCCCAGGTCACTCCTCTGGGCTGAGGGAGGCCCAGGCGCTGCCCAGGGCTGGAGGCTGAGGGAGGCCTTAGGCACCCGGCACACGTCCCACCCCCTCGGAGACTGTGGGGGGCCAGTGCTTGGGCACTCAGGCTGGAGTGACTCTGGGCAGCAGTGATGGGTCCACATGGGGCAGGAGTCCTGCAAGGGTGGGCACCCCCTACCACAGGGAGACCCCACCACGACGAGGACACGCAGGGCCAGAGCAGGATGGGTGGGGCAAGCTGGGCCACGAGGCCACCTGCGAGGGCCGCAGGGGCTGCTGTCTGCCATGTCCACACACCTAGGGTCCCAGGTCCACGCCCAACCGGGGTCCCAGCTCTACACCCGCGTGGGATCCCAGGGCCACTCGCGTGGGGTCCCGGATCCACATCCCCACATCCGCGCGGCTCCAGAAGGCCAGCACCTGCGAGGCGCCAGCACCTGCGCCCAGGGTGGGCAGCCTGGAAGTCACAGGCCTCACCCCCATCTGCAGCCTGTGGGCGTAAGCGCTGGCAAGGGTCAAGGGTCAAGGGTGGGAGTCAGGGTCAAGGTGTGCGCTGGGTCAGCAAAGGGGCAGACGAAGACCCCTGGCCACCAGGTGACCCTGTGCAGCCCGCCTGGCTCAGGGCAGGGCCACCGCCCCAAGCCCCGCTCGCCCTCGCCTGGCTCCTCATTCCTCTTTCGTCTCCGCCCCTCCCCCCATGCTTCGTTCGGGCTTGGACTTCTTCCTACTCTTTCGCCTCCGGTTTGGCGCCCCCGGTGATTTCCGTGACTCCTCGGCACTTCCCGTCGGCCTTCGTCAGCCATCGGCTGTTTCCGCCACTCTCCGTCACCCCAGAATCGTCTTCAGCGCTTCGGCTCTTTTCGTCCCCCCTCGCTCCTCGTCGTCTCCGTCGCTTTCCGTCACTCTCCGATGAGGCTCGGCCTTCCTTATCCCAGCACTTTGGCCTTTCCTTTCGTCGCCCTCTGGCGGTCTCTGCGACTCCTGGTAGTTTCCGTCACTCTCTTTCCCGATGCGTTTTCGCCGGCTCCGGCTCCTTTCGTCGCCCGCTCACGCCTCCTTCATCTAGTCGCTTTCCGCCGGCCTCCGATGCGGCTCGGCCTTCGTCCTGCGGTTCGCCTCCCCCTTGGCGCTCCCGGGTGACTTCCGAGGCTGCTCGGCACTTTCCGTCGCCCTCCGAAGAGCTCGGCCTCCGTCCTGCCGCTTCGCCTCCGAGCGGGCGCCCTCGGATGGCTTCGCGACTCCTCGGCGCTTTCCGCCGGCCTCCGATGCGGCTCGGCCTTCGTCCTGCCGTTTCGCCTCCCCCGTGGCGCTCCCGGGTGACTTCCGAGGCTCCTCGGCACTTTCCGTCGCCCTCCGAAGAGCTCGGCCTCCGTCCTGCCGCGTCGCCTCCGAGCGGGCGCCTCGGATGGCTTCGCGACTCCTCGGCGCTTTCCGCCGGCCTCTCGTCACTCGCCGGCTGCTTCCGTCAGCCTCCGGCACTCGCGGGCCCCTCCCGCTTGCAGTGGGACGAGGCGGCCCCTCCCCCGTCTCCGGGGGTCCTCACTCTCCCGCCCCGCCGTCTCCGTCTCCGGTCCCCGCGGGGCTGTCCTGCCCGCCTTCGCCCCCGGGAGAGGGGCCGGTC
The DNA here is from genome assembly GCF_000164805.1 of Carlito syrichta. Classification (NCBI taxonomy): domain Eukaryota; kingdom Metazoa; phylum Chordata; class Mammalia; order Primates; family Tarsiidae; genus Carlito; species Carlito syrichta. The sequence goes on from NW_007248754.1 coordinate 206,012, forward strand.
GCGCCCGAGAGGGCTGCTCCCCGCTCCCCGCCCCCCGGCGCGTTTGACGGCGGAGGGCCAGGAGGCCGTTGGGGTCTGTGAGAGCCGAGAAAAGACCTAAAACTTTGCTCGTAAATGAAAGAGAACACGCAAAGATTAACGAGTGTGAAAAGAAACAACTTTAACCAAAACCCAGAAACATGTAAAAACGAAAAACGAGCAGCAACACGCAGAGCCTCGCGTCGTTGATGACTGCGCCCGGCAGAACGCGTGATCCGCTTTCCTGTCGAAGTCCACGCTCTCCCTCCCTTCCCCTCGCAGGACCCTGGGTCGCGGCCCCATAACAGACGCCGCAGCTGCCCCTGGCGGTGGGAAACGTCAGGGCGGACCCGGCTCGGGCCCTGGGACGGTCTGGAGAGTGACAGGCCGGGGGAGCGTCGGCCCGTCGTCCGTGGGAGTCCTGAGCTCATCACGAACCGCAGACGCGGCAGGCCCGCGAGAGGCATTCCGTTTACGCGCCTGCCTCCTCATCTTAGGTTCTGTGGTTGAAAATTCACAGAAACACACCTCAGTGGAAGCTGGCAGCGGTGGCCCACGCCTGTCATCCCAGCACTCTGAGATGTGAGAGGATTGCTTGAGCCCGGGGATTTGAAACCAGCCCGGGCAACACAGCCGGACCTCATCTCTAAAGTAAGTTTTAACATTAGCCAGGCATGGTGGTGCACGCCTGCAGTGTCAGCTACTTGGGAAGCTGAGATGGGAGAATCGCCTGAGCCCCGCAGGTTGAGGCTGCAGTAGCCATAA
>NW_007248755.1:0-751 GCF_000164805.1 Carlito syrichta
CTCTCTTTTGGTTGCTGTTTGCTTTTCTTTCTTTTTTTTTCTGAGTGGGAGTCTCACTCTGTTGCCCAGGCTGAGGTAGAGTGACACGCTCGTGGCCACCGCAGCCTGGATCTGCTGTGCTCCGGCGATTCTTCTGCCTCAGCCTTCCATGTAGCTGAAACCACAGGCATGTGCCACCATCCCTGGCTAATTTTTCTTGATTTATTGTCGAGGTAAGGTCTCACTAAATTGGCCAGGCTGGTCTTGAACCGGCGGGCTCAGGCAATCCTCTCACTTCAGCCTCCCAAAGTGCTTGGATTATAGGCGTGAGCCACCTCACCTGGCTCGTTGCTATTTTCACGGCATATCTTTTTCCATCTTTTTTGCTTTCACTCTATTTGTGTATTTGTCTCAAAAGTGAGTCTGCTGGAAACAGAAGATAACTGGATTTATTTCTTTTTTTTGAGACAGTATCTCACTCTGTCACCCAGGCTAGAGTGCAGTGGCACAGTCACAGCCACCAGTGTTGACCTGCTGGATGAAAGCGATCCCTCCACCTCAGCCTTCCAAACAGCTGGGACTACAGTCACGGGCCACCATACCTGGTTACTTTGACATTTTGTGGAGACAAGGTCTCACTATGCTGCCCAGGCTGGTCTCAAACTCCTGGCCTCAAATGATGCTCTGGCCTTGACCTCCTCCAAAAGTGCTGGGATGACAGGCACGAGTCACCACATCTATTTACTTTTTCTTTTTTTTTTAATTTTTGAGT
>NW_007248755.1:1539-5041 GCF_000164805.1 Carlito syrichta
TCTTTCAAGAATTAACTTTTTGTTTTGTTGATGCTTTCTATGGTATTTTTGTTTTCTGTATCCTGTATTTGGGCTCTTATTTTTGTGATTTGGGATCTTCTGCTAAAGTTAGGGTTTTGGCGGTCCTCTCTTTCTGGCTCCCTTAGATGATTTGTTAGGCTCTCAATTTGTTTTCTTTCTATTTTCTTGATGTGTGCTCATAGAGATATAAATTCCCCTCTCAGAACTGATTTCATAGCATACCAGAGGTTTTGGTAAGATGTTCCTTCATTTTTATTGTTTCCAAGAATCTTTTAACTTCTGCTTTGATCAAAGTGTTGGCCCAGTACTTGTTCAGCATCATGCTTCTTTGTGTCCATGTCTTTGTGGGCTTTGGGGAAATTTTGCTGGTGTTGATTTTTATTCCACAGTGGTGTTTTTATTCCACTGTGGTCCGATAAGGAGCATGGGAATATTTCAACCTTATGGGATTTGTTTATGCTTGATTTAATGCCATGGATATGATCAATGTTGGAGAACATTCCATGTGGTGATGAGTAGAATGTATATGCTATGATTGTTGGGTGGATTAATCTGTAGGTGTATCTTTTAAGTCCACTTGGTCAAATATCAAGTTTAAGTTCTGGATGTACTTGTTGATTTTTTGCCTTGATGATCTATCTAGACTTGTTAATGGGTATTCAAGTGTTAGAGTCACTATCTTTTTTTAGTTTACTTAGTAGTTGCTTTATCAATGCTGGTGCTCCTGTGTTGTGTGCATATATGTTTAGGATGGATATTTCTTGTTGCTGGATTGAACTTTTTATCATTGTACTGTCCTTTTGCATCTTTTAAAATTTTTGATAGCTTAGAAGTTGTTTTGTCTGATATCAAGATAGTGACTCCTGCCTACTTTTGTGATCCATTTGCCTGGAACCTCATTTTCCATCCTTTAACTTTGAGTCTGTATGCATCCCTTGTGGTAAGATGAGTTTCCTGAATGCAGCAAATACCTGGGTCTTATCCAGTTTGTCATTCTGTGTCTATTCAGTGGTGCATTTAGTTCATTCACATTCAGGTTGATTATAGAAATGTAATTGTTTATCCCTGTCATGCGATTCTTATCATGCTTTTTTCTTTGCTTGTTTTCTTTTGGCTTTGGGATTGATGTATGTGTGTATTTTCAAGTTTGTTGTTGTGCTGTATTCTCTGTTGATTCTGTTTTCTGATGCTCTCTTGGGAAATGTGTGGTCATTCTTTTTTTTCTTTCTTCTGTGCTTAATACCATTTTAAGTGTCTCCTGTAGAGCTTGTCTGGAAGTTCCATAATCTCTTAGGATGACTGGGAAGGATTTTAATTCTCCATCACTGATGAACCTGAGTTTGGCTGGGTAGGAAATTCTTGGTTGAAATTGTTTTTCTTTGAGGACTTTGAATATTGTAGTGTTTCTGCCAATAGGTCTGCTGCTATTCTGATTGGTTTTCCCTCGTAGGTAAGACTGTTCTCTCCTGCTGCCTTTAGGATTTTTTCTTTTGTGCCTACTTTGTGTAGGTGAATTCCTATGTGTCTAGTGGTTGTTCTTCTCATTTGATGTCTTGTGGGAGTTCTCTGTATCTCTTGTGTTTGGTTGGTTACATCTCTGGTGAGATGGGGAAAGTTTTCATGGATTCCTTTCTGGAGTACTTGCTCCAAGGTATTCTCCATTTCCCTTTCTTCTTCGGGGATACCAATCAGGCATAGGTTTGGCCTCTTGATATAATTGCATATCTCTTGTAGACTTTGATGTTTCTTTCTGAGTTTTCTTTCTATGTTTTTCACAGATAAGGTTAATTCCATGACCTGGTCTTCAGGTTTTGAGATTCTTTCTTCAGCTAGATTAATTCTGCTTTTTATGCGTGTTGTTATTTATTTCCTGGATGAAATTTTTTATTGCCAAAATCTCTGTTACAAGTTCTTTCAATGTTGTGTCTTGTCTTTCTCGAATATCATTCACTCTTTCTATTCATTCTCTAATCCCTGCCATATTCTGGGGCCAGTCATTGTTGACTCCATTGTTTGGGCTCTGAGGTCCGATTTTTCAGGAGTTTTCTCTTTGTTACACTTGAAACTGCCCATGGTCTTCGTTTGTTATTTCCTCATTTGTGACCGATCTCTTGCTTTCCACTTCAGTTCTGTTATTCAGTGCCAATGGGAGAGATGGTCCCTTCTGATGCTTGCTCAGCCCTCTATTCTTCCCTGATCTGGGCTCTGGATTTGTTCTGTTTTAAAACAGGACATTTATCTCTTTGGAGTTCTTCCTCGTCCTTTTCTGGCCACACCCTTTGTCCCTTGGCTGGATCAGGGTAGAGAGTGGGGCACCTGGAACTCAGCACTCGTCCCTTTGAAGTTTGTGCTTTCAGGATATTTCCTCTAGGTCATGATTGACCACTGAGTAGTTGATTTCCCAGTCACAGAGACAGGGTCTGTTGCTCTGTGGTGAGCAAGTTGGAGCACTTTCTTGCCCCGCCTTCAGGATGGTGGTCAGGTGCCTCTCTTGTCCTGTCCTGTGGGACTGTCTCTGGGCTCCCTCTGCAGCCCTTGCTACTAGTGTACAGCCAGGCGCTAAAGTGGTTAGGCAAAGCCTGGAACCTGCAGCCTCTCCTGCTGCAATGATGAGGGAGAGCCTTAAGCCGATACTCTCACCATGACTTCTTTTTTTTTTGAGTTGGAGTCTCACTCTGTTGCCCAGACTGGAGTGCAGCGGCCACTCCTGGCCACTGCAGCGTCAACCTGCAGGGCTCCAGTGATCCTTCTGCCTCAGCTTTCTGAGTAGCCGGAATTACAGGCACATGCTACCATGCCCGGTTAATTTTTTGATGTATTGTAGAGATGAGGTCTCGCCTGCCCAGGCAGGTCTCAAACCCATGGGCTCAGGCAATCCACTCACCTCAGCCTCCCAAAGGCACGGGATTACAGGCTGAGCCACCGAACCCGGCTTCACCACAACTTCTTTGCAGGAAAACTTTTGTTCAATTAACAAAAAATGGTGCTCAGCTTTTGCGACCTGGGAAGTCCCAGGGACCAAGCAGAGAAGCCGCAACACCAGTTGCTTCCTGAGGAGGGCCTTGGCCACTTGTTCATGAGCCCACACTTAGTCAGTCTCTCCCAGCATTTTCTTCTCAGGAAGGGTTTCGTTGATTTAAAAAAAAAATGGAGTTTAGCTTCTATGTCACGGGATTTGCTTGGGTCCAAGCCCAGCAGCTACAGTACAGCTGCTGCACCCCTGGCTGCTACTTCCCTAGCCTTCAATCAGCCAGTCACTCACATACTCACTCACCTGCACATACACAAAATTTTCCATACACTCACTTCCTCACACCAGGACTCGCATGATCCGACAGGCTCTGCCGCCATCTTCTGGCTCTCCTCTTCTTCTGGGACATCTTAAAGCAGCATCATAAATGGGGGGGGGGAGGGGGATGGAATTAACAGTAGCAAATATCTGCCTGGGGATGGGAAAACACCTCTTATCAACAGGGTGCCT
>NW_007248755.1:5155-9309 GCF_000164805.1 Carlito syrichta
ACTTTAGGAGGTGGAGACAGAAGGATCCCTTGAGCTTAGGAGTTCAAGCCCAGTCTGGGCAACATAGCGAGACTCCATCTCTCTAGAAAAGTTAAAAAATAAGCCAAGCATGGTATTGTGTGTGTGTGTAGTCCCAGGCACCCAGGAGGCTGAGGTGGGAGGATCACCTGAGCTCAGGAGTTGGAGGCTGTGATGAGCTGTGATTGCCAGTGTATTCCAGCCTGGGCAACAGAGTGAGATTCTGACTCAAAAAAAAAGGAATATGAGAGAATTTTATTTCTTCTATAAAACGGTCTAACGATTACTGAAGTTTGGGAAAAAATTACCAGAGTAATTCAATAATAAACCACTGCGGAAGTTTAGGGGAAAAAAATCTCGTACTTTCCCAGCTGAAGGTGATCGCTGCAGCCACACAGACGACCATGCTGGTGACTGAGCAAAGCCCGCTACTCCTTGACTCTGACCTCTGTGGACCTGAGGAATATAAGCACACTGGCCGCTGCTGCAATTTGTGTCCTGCCGGTGAGTCCTGCCCTGGGCCCTGATGCCTGAGTTGGGCTGGGGAGGCCTTTGGAGCAGAGCTGGAGTCCGCATGGAGCGGTGAGGCTGAGAGCTGGGACCCTGGTCCTCGCTGGCTGTGGGAACAGACTCTGCAGAGTGGTTTGGGCCCACCCCTGCCCGCCCCTCCTCCACCAGCACCTTGTCATCTGTAAGGAAGGGCAGAAACTCAGCTCCTACAACCGTTAGGGTCGGACCCAGGGCCCTGGTAAATGAGTGCCCATTTGGGGGAGTCACCCCATGGACACTGGCCTCTGTGCCCCAAAGTTGCCTATCCCTGTATCAGTCGGGGTCCCGGAATTTAGGAATTGATTTTTAAGATTGTTTTCAGGGCCATGCATGGTGGCTCATGCCTGTAATCCCAAAACTTTGGGAGGCCGAGATGGGAGGATCACTTGAGCCTAGGAGTTTGAGACCAGCCTGGGCAACATAGTGAGACCTATTGTCTGAGCCCAAGAGGTGGAGGCTGCTGCAGCCATGATCAGGCACTTCAGCCTGGGCAACAAAGGGAGACCTCAACTCAAAAATAAATCAAAACAAGAACACCGCAGTAGGGCGCCACCTACCCAGGGGGCAGATGCACAGCACGAGACTTGGAAAATGGTTTCAGAAAAAAACGTTTTATGTGTGTTTGTCCATGACTGACTTTCAGTAGATCATAGCGAGGGAGAAGCAGGTCATCTGCGAATGGTGTAGCACAAGGTTCCCCACGAACCTGCGGTGCGTGATGGGCAAGGGGGTGGCTGCCTTTCCAGCCATGCCCCATGTCCCAGAATGAGAAGCTTTCTGCACTGGACCCCAGTCCTGGAAAGATAGAACTGGCCTGTCCTTCTGAAATATGCCGAGGGAAGCCTGAGCCATCCAACTTCCAGGGTTCTGAGCACTGGGTGGCGTGGACGTCCTCATGTCAAGTTCCCTGGGGGAACGCAGGAGTCGGTGGAGACCGGCATCACCCAGTGGTCACCACTCTCTTTCCCATGGGGCCGCAATGGGGAGCCGCAGCTGAGGCAGAAGGGCCATCCTGCCCAACCTCGTGCTCACCCACGGGCCTAAGAATCTGGGGTCAGGTGGAGCACAGGGATGCTAACAGCCTCCCCCATAGCTGTGTGAAGGAACAAGGCCAGTGAGGCCCTGGGAGACCACTGCCACAGCAGGGCACACACTTGTTGACGCAGTCCAGTGACTCAGTGACTCCTGCCCCAGCTTTCCAAGTAGCTGGAACTACTTTGAGGGGCTTCCTGGCCTCGATGGGCAGCGACATGGGCTCCCAGGTATGCCTAGGCATGGGATCTGACCTAAGCCTGACCTCTTACACAGGAACACATGTTGGCAAACCCTGTGAGAGCCATTGTTAATGAAGGATGAAATTTATTAAATATAGAACTAGCCAATTCAGTGGATTGAAACTGTTTTTCAGCAACAGTATTTTTAAAATATAATTTAGTAAGGTCTATTACTGAAGTCCGAATGATTACAAATTCCAAGAATATGATTTTTTATCTTGTCCCAAGTATGGACAGGCTTATTTACCTCCAAAGGAGTGAGGCAAATCCACTTAAACTCAGAGTGACATCAGAGAGCCAATTTATCTCTAAGGTACAAGCTCTTGTCCTATTGCTAAAACTGTCTTCTCTAAAGCATTGACTTTATTTTCTAACTTTTGACCTATAATCTCCTGAGTAGCTAATGCAATAGAAACATTCTTAGATAACTGATCAGCAAAGGTAGCTGTATGAACTTCCTTAGATAAGTCTACAGCTGATACTGCTACTGAAGTAGCAATAGCTATCAATGCTGTAAATCCTAAAATGTAAATGGCTAAAAATCTTTTCTGTCTTTCCAAAAGGGGATTAACCTCATACAGTGTCTGCAAACCATATTCATCATACCAATGAGATGACAAGTGTACAGGAATCATCAAATGAGGTGGCTGCTTAAGAATAACAAAACCTTTGTAAAAGGCATTAGTTAAACAATTAGTTAAAATACACTCAGTACAAGACACCTTATAAGCATTGTTATGATACTCAATTTTAACAGTTTGGTACTCATTCCATACTAAAAACATGTAAGAAGACTGCAAGCATGCCCTAATGTGGTACTGCTGAGTTTGTCCAACAGGCCTAGACAACAGGCTGACTGGTTGAAGGGCTGTGAGGGCTCTCCACAAATGAGGCTGAATGGTTTGTCTGATTCCAATTTTAAATGAAAGTATTGGGGGTATCCATCCATTGGAGTGCCTTCTAGCTGCAGCAAGTGTAGAGCCATTAAAACCCCAGTCACTAATATATAGTACTTCACCGGGTACAGGATAGTCCACTTTAGAGTTATAAGCACAGTGTCTCCATTTCGGGAAGCCAGCATCTCGCTGTATGAGCGACCAGTCCTTTTCTGTATCATTGAAGGGGCAAGCAGGTAGGCTGAGAGGTGGTGAAGCTCTAGTTGCATCTCCAGCCACCAACCGTCCTTGATATTGTCCTGATAAGGGCTTTCTGTACTCAGAGACTTAAAGGTGGATATTAAGCAAGAAGCCCGGTAATTATTAAAAGCAGAATTATCATAAAAACAAATAGGGGGGAGGTTGGAATGCCCTTCATAAGAAAAATTACGATTAGTAACATGTTTGACTTGAGCATGAAATAAAGTAGGCCCTCCCATTTTTTTAGGAGATCCTTCCATTTTATCAGAGGTTTTATATTTTCTTCTGGATTCTAATGTCTAGCCATAGCTGAATAGCCTGAAGAGTCCAAATTTAAATGGTTAACAACAAATAAGGCATGATTTAAACTATGGTGGGGTGAACTATAGTTGAACTCCCCCACTTGTAATTTAATTATTTGATTTTTTAAAGTTTGGTGAGTTTTTTCAATTATGGCTTGACCTTGCAGATGGTAGGGAATTCTTGTGGAGAGACAAATGTTAAACTGGGTGCAAAATTAGTGGAAAGATTTGGATGTATATGCAGGACCGTTCTCAGTTTTCAATTGTTTTGGCATACTTAGTTGTGAAATGCAAAAGAATAAATGTACCACATCTTTGTAAGCTTTCCAAGTCCTAGCTCAATCTAAAATAACATGAGAGAAGGTGTCCACAGTCACATGCACATAAGACAATTTCTCAAAGCTGGGAAAGTGAGTCACATCCATTTGCCATACCACATTTGGTTTTAGTTCTCGAGGGTTAACTCTTCCTGGAGCTGGAACAAAAGTGGGACAAGCTTTGCAATTTTTAACAATTTGCCTAGCCATTTCCCTAGGTAAATGAAACTGATAACATAATGCAGTAGCATTGTGATGATGAATTTGATGAGAAAGTTGAGCCTGAGTAACTGCCTCGGCCTCTACTACAGCACATACAGTAGGCTTACTTAAGGTGTCAGCCAATTGATTGCCTTGGTGCAAAGATCCTTGAAGGCCAGAATGAGACCTAATATGGCCCACAAAGAATTGTTCCTTTCTAATATTAATCAGTTGCTGTAATTGGGTTAACAGCTCCAAAACTGTTGTCTTGTTGGTCAGAATGGAAGCTGTTTCGATATGAGGAAACAATCCGGCAATATACCAAGAATCAGGGTATAAATTAAATTTGGAAAATTC
>NW_007248756.1:0-30672 GCF_000164805.1 Carlito syrichta
ATTCCAATCGATCAGAGACCTAAATGTAAAACCTCAAACCATAAAAACCTTAGAAAAGATAGGAAATACTCTCATGGAAATCGGAACTGGCATCCAATTCCTGTACAAAACCCGAAACCCACAGGACTTAAAAGAGAAGATAGACAAATGGGACCTTATTAAACTGACAAGCTTCTGCAAAGCCAAAGAAACCATCAAGAGAGCAGGGAGACAGCCTACACACTGGGAAAAAGTCTTTGCCAACTCTAGGTCTGACAAAGGCTTAACATCCTGATCTACAAGGAACTGAAACGTACTGAAAAGAAGAAAACAAACAACTCCATTATAAAATGGGCAAAAGATATGAACAGACACTTCACAAAAGAAGACATTTGAGAAGCCAACAAACACATGAAGAAATGCTCAAACTCACTAATCATCAGGGAGATGCAAATCAAAACCACACTGAGATACCACCTAACTCCAGTCAGAATGGCAATTATCAACAACTCAAAAAATAACAGCTGCTGGAGAGGATGTGGTGAAAAGGGAACACTTCTACACTGCTGGTGGGAGTGTAAACTAGTGCAACCTCTGTGGAAAGCAGTGTGGCGATTCCTAAAAGCTCTAAAAATTGACCTTCCATGTGACCCTGCAATTCCCCTACTGGGAATATACCCTGAAGAACACAAATCACTCTATAAAAAAGATACCTGCACACGTATGTTTATGGCAGCGTTGTTCACAATAGCAAGAACCTGGAAATAACCATGCTGCCCATCAAAAGAGGACTGGATTAAAAAATGTGGTACATATACACGATGGAATACTACGCAGCCATAAAAAAGAACAAAATCATGAATTTCACAGCAACCTGGATGGAACTAGAGTCTATAATACTGAGTGACCTCTCACAGAAACAAAGATCAGAATATCACATGTTCTCACTCATATAATGGACCTTGAACATCCAATGTAATACTATAAGAAAATGACTGATGGTACTGGGAAACTATGGGGGGGAGGGGGATGGGATTAACAGTAGCAAATATCTGTCTGGGGCTGGGAAAACACCTCTTATCAATAGGGTGTCTGAATGAAACGTAATTGTACACCTAACCCTTAACTGTACCCCACAAAACCATAAAAAAAATTTATACATAAAATTTAGAGGGGCAAAGACGTTCAAATCATAGCAGTAGATTATTTATTCGAGCTCTTTATATTCCTTGCATTTATAAAATTAAAACAAATGTATGTCTATCATTTTTGACTTCAGAAAAACAAAGACAAATTTTAGTATCAGTTATTTACAGTTTGGTGAAAAATAAAAATTATCTAAATTGCTAAAGCAAAACTATACTTACAGCACTTAGCAGACAAGGAATAACCCAGTTCTTTGCGTCAGGAAAAGAGTTTATTGCATCGTAAAGTCTGTAAAGGTAAGCAGTGTCATGTTAATTGTGACTGCATTTGTGTGATAAGCATTTTTAAATATTTCTATATTTGACATATTTTCTCTATAATATTCTATTATGCATTTACAAAAATAAGTTTATTAAAATGAGCTAACAAAATGCATGATGGTTCTGTGTCAATAAGTGTATGTTTCTTTCACTGCTTAACTGAAATATTGTCAGGGAGATGTAATATTATTAATTTACATATATAACATGAATATATTTAGTATGTACTATCTATCAGATACTAAGGAAGGTCTTTGTATTGTGTTTTGGCAAAATGGTTATTATTATTCTATATTTCAGGTAATAAAACATAGATTGAGGTGTTGTGCAAATTATAAGGAAAAGAACTGGAACTATTAAAATCGATATCACATCATTTTCAACATTGTTTTTTTTTCTTGGAGGACACTCAAGACCATGTTCTACTGATGTGCCCTTTTATGGGTGCCTCTAGGCCATAGTGTGACCAGAAATATTTAAATCATTTTTCCAGTTAGATATGGTTTCAGGAGAGTGTTTCTAAGTCTTAGTTGAGATATAATATTATTTTATTGTATTTGCATTTTTAAACATTTTAACAATGAAATCTATTAATGTGGATCAATCATATGATGTGGTAGATGGAACACAATTGGTCTTACTACACGGTAATGAAGTTTTTCTTTTTTTTTTTATATCAATGCATTCTTTTGTTATTAAGTCAATCTTGACTCTCATAACTTTGATATTTTACTCCTAGATATATTATCTGTAGTCACATAAAGGTCTATTTTATGGAAGGAATATTTTGTTCTATTGTAAATATTTAAATGGTCTAACTATGACTTTACCAGCTGTGATGAGCTCAGGCTGTTTAACCTAAAGATGAACAGACATAGATTATTTTATTGATTCTTTCTGAGTAATGGTTTCTACACACTCTTGCTAGAACTAAGGGTAGCACAATAGCTATGAGTGTGGGATCTGAAGTTAAACTGACTGGCCTGTAGTCCTGGTTCAACGTTATGACTCTGTGACCTTGGGAAAATGACTTAACTCCCTACACCTGCACTGCTTCACTAGAAAAGAGAGATTAAAGTATAGCACTTGTCTTGTAGAATTGTTGTTAATAAACTGAAATTAAATAATTTACATGGCACATAAGTACTCAGAATATTTAATAGGTTATTACCTTTGCTTGCTTCTATACATTTTTTGTTGTTGTTGTTGATTATCAAAAAGTAAAATAAAGTGAACAAACTTTGAAGGTCTTCTATTCCTTCTCATCTCAGAGTGTTCTTTAAAACTATCTTCATCAGGAAGTACTATATATTCTTGGAAGAAAAGGTAAAAAATGAATTGCATATTTACCTTCTGTATTCTCTGTCCTCAGCCCCCCGTACACTTCCATGAGGTCATTTGTACTGTGTTGCAGTTTCTGGTCTCAACTATACCTATTCGACTCTAAGCTTCAGAGTTGAGACTGTATCTTTCTTAATTTTTATTCCCCACACCAGGTATATATTAGATAGAATAGTTGAAAATAATGAATAAGTATGCAGTTACTATAATTGATCAGTTTTGGTATAATCAGAAGTAAAAATTAAAACATTCTCTTATCCTCACTCTATTTTTTTCTTTATGAGACCTATTTTTGTTTAGCTTATTTTAGTTGTTATTAGTTACATGACACGAATGACAACACTTAAATCTTATTTTCATCTGCTATTGTGAAGACAAGAACTTTTCTAGCTTAATTAGAGATATCTCAATTGGAAGAAATATATACTAATAAAAGATCATATATACTAATAAAAGGAATATTTATTATAAGCCATTTGGGAAAGATTAGAAGATGAGTACCTTCACATAGCCCAAATACTACAAATATAGCTGACATCACAAGAATAACAGATATGTCAGACAATTCTCTTCTTCTCATGCTTGCCATCATGCCTTTTTTTCTGAAGTCCCACTTCTTATAGTAATAGTAGCAGTAAGTAAATGCTATTTAAATTTTTAAAATATATTTTTTAAAGATGTGGTGTACCATTCAGAACTAGGTACGTAAGTGGTCATAAGTAAATGCTATTAATAATGTGTCAGGTGCTGTGCTGAATGCTTTAAGAATATAACTCCCTTATTTAACTAAAATTCAAATCAAAATAAAACAAAACATGTTATAAAAAATTGTTAAATCTTTTTCACAATAGAGAGAGAGAGAGAGAGAGAAAGAAAATGACTCAGTATATTGATCTTGATGTAGCTAGGAAGTAGCAGAGCCAAGATCCATCCCCAGGCTCATTACCTCCACAGTTTCTGATCCCAAACACTACACCACAGTGCCTCTACAACCCTAAGGCTAATTCTACACCTTCCTTCCTGCCTCAGTTCCTGGAACAACTGCATGATGGCAGTCACTATTAAAAGCAAAGAATACATATTAGTTACAAAATCCAATCTGAAGAAAATCCAGGTCTTTTATTTCATGAGTCGGTAACCTAATTTAAGGGAAATTAGGCTTTTGGAGGGAAATGCAGAAACTTTCTGAGAATCAAAATCTGTTACCATTTTGTTTTTTCTTTGTATAATTTAAAGACAAAATTTCATTACTTATTCAACTAATAAGTTAAAAATAGCATAGTACATTTTAAATCTTACACGGATTCAGATTAAGTGATATCAAGCTGCACCAAAATGCTGTAAATCACATGCCATATTTAGTTTAGCAGTTATGTGTGTACACCTTATTTTAGTCTGTTTAGGATGCTATAACAAAATAGCATAGACTGAACATTTTATAAACAGTAAAAATTTATTCTTACATTTCTGGAAGCTAGAAAGTCTTTGAAATTAAAAACCAAGGCTCTGAGAAAGACCCCAATAAGTGAATAAAAAACAAAAGTACAGATGAAGAGAATACATTTGTAAATCAAATATCTGACAGGAAGGTGTGAGAAACTGTCCAAACACAACTTTTACTTAAAGAAAAAAAATTAGATTGCAAAATAGGCAAAAAACTTGGGACAGGCATTTCACCAAAGAAGATGAGATACAGGATGGCAAATAAGCACAAGAAAAGATGTTAGCTGTTTTGGGGGAACGTAAATTAAAATCATAGTGAGAGCTGGGCTCGGTGGCTCAGCCTGTAATCCCGTGCCTTTGGGAGGCTGAGGTGAGTGGATTGCCTGAGTCTGCGGGTTCGAGACCAGCCTGGGCAGCAAGACCTCATCTCTACAATAAATCAAAAAATCAGCCGGGTGTGGTAGCGCATGCCTGTAATTCCGGCTACTTGGAAGGCTGAGGAGGAAGGATCGCCGGAGCCCAGCAGGTTGAGGCTGCGGTGGGCGGGAGCGGCCACTGCACTCCAGTCTGGGCGACAGAGTGAGATTCCAACTCAAAAATAAATAAATAAATAAATAAATAAAAATAAAATAAAATCATAGTGAGATATGACATATCCATCAGAACGTCTTAAATAAAATACAAGAATGGTGTCAGATTCTAGTGTGGTTGTGAGGAACTCAGGTCACTTCCATATTGGTGGAGGTCATGCAAAATGGTACAGCTGATACAGAAAACAGTTTGGCTTATTGTAAACAATGACAAACAAAAAACAAAAAACATATAAGTATCTTACAGCCCAGCAACTCAAACACCCCCTTGGCATTTATCCCCAGAAATGAACATGTCCTATGCAGTAAAGTATTGACTCAGCAAGTCTAGAATTATCAGGACCTACGCATTCCAAAAATAGTTCTTATCTCCTAAGTTTAAACTCATAAACCCTTAGACTATTCTGCCTGTATTCCTGTAGCTGGGATCTCAGGCAGTTTTGCTAACAATCTAGGGTAGACACTTTGGGCCCCAAGATATCTGCTTGAACTCTCCAGGGGAATTAGCTTCACAGAGTTCTCTTATTTTTTCTAGGGAATCCTCCTATAAAAGGGTGATCTTAAGGACCCACAACTGACCCAACAGCATTTAAGTACAGACAAATTCCTGGATATACCTTTTCTTAGCATGCTTTCTCTTAACAGTTAGAAACCAGAAACAATTCCTTGGATATCCACCAAGGAATAGGTCTAGTCCAGGTTTAGGCATCTTCCTTCAAGGAATGGGTATAGGCTCTTTTCTTCCTAGGTCTTTGGCAATAAACAATTATCACTGCCTAATGCCTTCTGAATTATATTGTGCTAACTAGACTGTATACTCTGTAATAAAGGATAGGTTTGTTGTTATTGTGTTCTCTCTCGATTGGTGCTATATCATCACACCCCAAAATAATGAAGTTTAATAGATATTTGCTGTGTGAATTGAATCATGTTGTACTGAGTACTTGTTAATGTGAAAGCTGATCATTATCATTATCAATGTCAGACAGATGCTAATAATCCATCAAACCTATTTTAAAGTTAAAAGAAGTTATATCCTCATATTTTTAGCCTGTCCAGATTCAATTTTAAAAATGTGGTACATATACATGATAGAATATTACACAGCCATAAAGAAGAACAAAATTATGGACAACAACTTGGTTGGATTTGGAGTCTATCATACTTAGTGGTCTATCACAGAAACAAAGAAATGAGTATCACATGTCCTCACTCATCAGTGGACCCTGAATACTTATCCTCATACTACAAAGAAGGGATTGGCAGTAGCAAGACACTGCCAGGGGAGGGGAGCAGCACATCACATCAGTAAGGGTGCCTGATCCTAATCCAGGTAAAGTGAGGTTCAATGGGAGGCCCAAAACTTCACTTTTACCTAAACCACTAACATAACCAATCCTGATTTGAACCCCACAACTTTAAAAAGTAAAAAATTAAAAAATTTCTATTATTTTAAATATATAGTCTATTATTTGCGTTTCAACATGTTCAAGCAATTTTAGCAGGTAAGGGGCATGCTTTTCCCCACTTCACACACTGAAAAATGCCAGCTACCTATACTTTCTCTCTGTGTAGTGGCTTTACAACCATCCTGAAAACAAAAGCCTCCAGGCTAAGAGTTATTTGAATAATGGGAAAGAATCATTCCAGATATCTTTTGGAAAACTATTCTCTAATATTTTAGAAAGCCTTCCAGTAAACATATAAAAGGAGGAGTTGTAATTGGCTCTTAGGTATATAAGACATCCAACTGAGTAGAATAACAATATTATTTTTTTCATATTATAATGAATTACAATATTATTACTTATATTTACAAATGCTCCCATGCATATATACTTAGAAATATCTATATGTTATCACATCGAGAACTGGTCACTTTAATAAATGAGGACTCTATCACTATAAATATATTTATAAACTTTAAAAGAGATGGCCCTTCAAGTCCATGGGTTCTGCATCCAAAAAGGTAACCAAATTCAGATAGAAAATATTTCAAAAACAGTGACATCTGTACTAGACATATACAGATTTTTTTCCCCGTTTCATTATTCCCTAAGCAATACAATATATCAACTATTTGCACAGCATTTACATTGTATTATACATAATAAGCAATTAATCTATAGACAATTTAAAATCTATGGGAGGATGTGCATAGATTATATGCAAATACTATACCTTTCATGTCAGGGTCTGGATCATCTCAGAATCAATCCCCACAGATACCCAGTGGCAACAGTATATACAGTATACTTGAGTTAAAAATGTACAGGCCCCATTATTTTATTATATTAACTTAATTGCAAAATATTCAGATTTAAAGCTCAAACTTTAACTTCCATTCAATTATAAACATTGCTATTACTTACGCCAGAGAATGGCTTGATATTAGATTTTTAACTTGGTATAAAATAAGGTACTTTAAGTGATGAAAAAGTCCATATTTGAAAAGGAAATGTTGTGCAGGTTAATAAAATTATATGAGAGGCACTTTAGTCTCCTCAGAAGGATATTAAAAGGAAAATACATATTATTAACTGATTTAGAAACAGCTAAAATGGAACTTCTTAAATAGTAATTGCTGTTTTAACATGCTTGAAGGATTCCAGGAATATAAAGGAAGAACAGATAATTCCTAGTGTGGACATTTGTCCCTGGTTGGTGGCAAGGAGTTCCATTCACTGTCTCCAGCCACATATTATTGTGATGGCATGTTCAGAGACCATATGACCCAGATTGTTCCACATACCATTGCCTGGCAAGTCTGCATATGTCTATTACCGCAGAGTAGGTGGTGCTGTGCCAGGAAGGATGAGTGACTGCACAGTAACTATGGATGCCATTTCTCAGAGCATAAATTTTACTAACAGATTTGAGAAAAAAACAAACAAACCAATGTTTTTTATGTTTAAACTAACATGGTGATATTATAAGTAGAATACAAAATTTACATGAATTTTTCAAAGCAACTCAGAGACTTAAAAGAAATTTCACTCTTTTAGTTGGTTGAGAGCCTCTAGAGGTTCTCTCATTCACTCTCTTTTGCTATTAGAATAATTCAGTGGGGAAGTTTGTGAAAAACTGCTTCACCAAGTCTTTGATATTCTACATTAAATAAAAATGAATTTCTGTCAAGATGGCAGCTATGCATATTCTATAGAAAGTTGCTTATTCCTCTTTCCTCAGGGCCAGGTCTATCCCAAATTTTGGTTAGGAGAGCATGGTATGCAAGGGAACATATGACCTTTTCTCTCTCTGCTCTTCTTCCCTTCCTGACTTTGTCCTTTTCTATGTCTTATTTCTCTTACATCTCTTACTTCTTCCTATTACTCCTATATATTCATTTTTTTCTCTGCTTTCCTTCTCCCCTTCTCTAAGCTCACTCTTATGTGCTTCATTAAAATATTTATTACAAGACTCATATTTCAGGCACTGTGGTTATAAAGATGGATCATGAGCATTACTACATTGTAGAATTCTGCTTTAAGCTCTGGGACGGAAGGATCTATAATTATTTATTCACAACTATGTCACTAGTGCTTTTTATGATGTCTAGCATATATAAGCTGCTCAATAAATATTTATGATAAATAAGTCAAAGAATGCATAAGTGAATGTAATAAAGTAATTACGAGTAAACAAGTGTTAATAATACTTGTATTTTATTTGATCTTATTACTTGAGTCTCACTTATTGATAATTGAGAAAAGAGGAAAAACCGCAGTTGCAACTCTCGTACATGCTACTGCTTACTGAAGAATATTTAAAGCACTGAATTTTTGTCTTGCTCTTGAATGAAGACCAAGGAATCTGCGAAGAGTAAAATAAAGTAAATAACATCCTGTACAGGGAAGAATATATTCAAGATCAATAAGGCAGGAAATTACATTATGTGATCAACTTTATTTCAGCGTGGCTAGTGCAAAAGAGATGAGTATTTAGGAGTAAGGATAAAGTTGGTTTTGATAGAAGTCACAGAAAATAAATATTTTGACAAATAAAACAAAAATGGCCTTGTGTACCATCTCAAATACTTTAGAATTATCCTTCTCAGACATCTCTTAACCTTGATACTCATTTAATTTCTCCAAACATGCTTTCACAAATGATAACCCAACTACCCTACTCACACTTTTAAGTTTGTAACAATGACTGAGGCAGAGGAATTAAATTCCATAGCAATTCTGCAGATTACGTGACTTCTGGGCATAATATTTGAAGAAAATGGTTGATAATTTCAGTGCTTATGCACCTGCTTAAAATGATTCAACTCTATCTAGTTGTTTTCATTAGGGGTGTGGGTATAATGTTATCAGATATTTTATTTTTCAAAAGAGACGGGATACCTGAATATAAAATATAAAAAGTTTAAATGCATTGATCGTCTATTATTATTGTAACAAATCATAACAAACTTGGTGGCTTAAGACAAACTTATTCACTTATAGCTCTATACCTTACAAATTTGAAAAGACTCTCATTGACAAAAATCAAAGTGTCAACTGGACTCAATTTTTTTTTTTGCATTCTGCAGTCTCCAGTGAATAATGCATTTTCTTGTCTTTTCTCACTACCAGAGGCTGCTCACTTTCCTTGGCTTACATTCCCTTCTTCTGTCTCCAAAGACAGCAACATTGCATCTTTCTGAACTTCTCTTTTTCCATCTGACTACAGCTAGGAAATGTTCTCTATTTTCAAAGATTTATGTAGTTAGATTGCTCACCTGATTAATACAAGATTCTCTCCTCATACCAGGTCCTTAAACTAAATTACAGCTGCAAAGTCATTTTCCAGTTAAAGGTAACATATTCACAGGTTTCTAACATTACAATTTAAATATATTGGGGAAGTACTGTAGAAAATTTGTCAACCACATAAGTTAATGTGCTTCACAAGTTATATATAATCTTATCATTTTATAAATCTATACTAAAAGCCAGGGGAAACAAACAAGCAAGAACTATTGTCGGATGCATAGTATAAAGTCAAATTTTATTCTTTTCTATTAGGTCAATCTTTTCAACTTTTAAAAAGAAAGCCCAGGGAAATTGATGTCAGCATAATGACAGAATAAAAAGTTATTTGACTTCAGTCTGTCTCACAGAAGTCCATCTAGTAACTATCCACAAACAAGACTACTTTCACAAATATTTCAGAACTTGGGAACAAGGCTGAGACTCTCCCTTCAACCACAAAACTGACAATGGAATATTATGCAGCCATAAAGTAGGACAAACATATGGTCTTTGCAGCAACTTGGATGAATTTAGAGTCTCTTATACTCAGTGATCTATCACAGAAACAAAGAACAGAGTACCCTATGTTCTCACTCATAAGCAGACCTTGAAAAATTTTCATAATGCTACAAGAAAGGGATTGGCAGTAGTGGGAAACTGCTAGTGGGCAGGGGTGGGGATGGGGGGGTGGGATTGGCAGTGAGGGAAACTGCTATGGGAGGGAGGAAAACACCTCTCAACAAGGGTGCCTGCATAATGAACATTTGTATACCTAACCCTGCATTGTACCCCTCATATTTAAAATAAAAAAAAAACACAATAAAAGGTAAGGGAAACAGTTTCCCTTTGATTATGCTGCCCATCCCTTAAGCTGGCCCAGCAACACACAAAGATGATTCCCCCAGGCTCATGATTTCTATAGTGGGAAAAGAGAGTGGAGATATTCATCTTCCCCCACTTTTCTGGGACCATGGGGAACAATGAGTATAAGGGCAGATTTAGACCACCTGGAATCAGTTAAAACTAAAGAGCAAAAGTGGAGTTCAAAGTGTACAGATCTTGTCTAGGAATCTGCATTCTGGTCAGGAGAAGCACCCTATTAAAGAGCCTAGCCAATAGTATTGCTCTACAGAAAAACGCAGTAGACAAGTCTGCCAAACTTAGGTTTTTCGGTTGACTACCCCATCCAAGGCTGGTACAATCTGCCTGATCATTTCTCAATTTGGGAGACCAGTACAAGTCTGTAAGTAATGATCTGTCTGATTGTTTCTTAATTCAGGAGACCAGTGCAAGTCTGTTAATAACTTTAGATAGGAACATCTGGATTTGTCCAGCCTCAGTGGCTGAGTGGTAACCTCATCAAGTCATGAAGGTCTGCTTAAGGCTTTCCTAGCATGGGAGGAAAGGCAATATTCATGTATATCAGTAGGGCGTAGCTTCTGCCCCTGAGTGGCTGAGCAGTAATCCCAAAGACCTTGCCCAATCTAATACTTCAGCACACACTTCTACCAACTACAGATTCTAAATAGCAGTACTGCTTAGCAAGGAATATTATTCTGCATACATGCCTAATCAAAGTTAATCACAGAGCCCATTCAGTAGGTCAGTCTGTCTGTGACATTCAGCCAGTTGTCTCGCCAGACCACAGAGCACAGCATATAGTTCTACTTGAACTCAGAGCATAGACAGCAGCCCAGTATAACTGGAGAACCCAGGGGTAAGGTTTGCCTTTTTTACCAACTGATCCATCTAGAATCCCAGGATAGACTAAACAGTGAAGTTCTATTACCACCAAAGAACATTTTCAAAGGCTGGAGCAGATAGTCATTTGTTAAAGTATGCAGGCAGTAATGTAGGAACATAAGGATTATAAAGAATCAAGAAATATAACACCACTAAAAGAAACCAATAGCAGACCTGGAGAAAATGGAGAGCCATGAAATGACTGACAAATAACTCAGAAAAACCCTCTTAAAGAAATTCAAGAAACAATAAGAAAATATAAATAGCATATTAAATAAAATTTGGAGAACAATTTATAAGAAAAATGAGAAGTTTAACAAATAAATAGAAACAATTAAAACATTTAACTAGAAATCCTAGAGATAAAGAATGCAATAACTGAACTAAATAATTATAGTAGAAAGATTCAGTAGCAGACTTGATCAAGCAGAGAAAAAATTAATGAGTTCAAAGATAAGACATTTGAAATTAATATCCAGTAAGAGTAACAAAAACTAAAAAAGAAGCCCTATGGGGATTATAAGACATTATCAAGAGATCAAATATTTGCATAAGAAGAGTTCCAGAGAAAAAGATCCAGAAAGCATGTTTAAGAAAAGAATATCTAAAAACAATTCAAAATCTGGGGAAAATAATATCTAGGTACAGGAAGCACAGAAGTCTCCAATCACATTCAACCTAAAGAGGAAATCAGAAAGATACAGCATAAGAAAATTTTCAAAGACAAAAAAAGATTCAGAAAACAGCAAGGGATAAACATTATATTTAAGGGAGTCACAATACATTTATAAGCAGATTTCTCAGTAGAAACCCTGTAAGCAATAAGAGAGTGGGGCAATATATTTAAAGTACTGAAGGAACTCAACTGCAAACCAAGAATACTTTACCCAGAAAATCTGTTCTTTTACAAATGAGGAAGAAATTAAAACCTTTCCAGGAAAATAAAAGCAAAAGTAGCTCTTCACCAGCTCTTCCTGCCTTACGGGAATTGCTAAAGGGAGATTTTTAGCTGAGACAAAAGTCTGTTAATTAATAACATAAAATATATGAATGTGAAAAACAAATGATTGTAAAATAATGTATATTCATATTCAGAATACTCTAATACCAAAAATGTGGTATGCGATTTTCTTGATACAACTGTAGCTATGATACATCGTTAGCAGACATAAATTTAAAAATATTGAAATTTTGACATAAATATCATATAAGGTAAGAAGGAAAGTGTGAAAGTGCAGAGTTTTGAATGCAATTAGAGTTATCAGCTTAAAATAGCCTGTTATATATATATATATATATATATATATATATATATATGTGTGTGTATATATATATATGATGATTTATGTATATATATGATGATTTATGTAAAGTATGTGGTAAGTACAAAGCAAAAACCTATAGTAATGCACAAAATATAAAAAGAAAAATAATTAAAGAATGCCACCACAGATAACCATCAAAACACAAAGAAAGACAGTGAGAGAGGAAAAAACAAAGGATCTATGAAACAACTAGAAAACAAATTACAAAGTGCCAGTAGCAAGTCCTAACTTATTATAAATATGTTGAATGCAAACAGGTTAAAATTCTCTGATCAAATGAAATAGAATGACTGAATGAATAAAAACAACACCCAATTTTATGCTGCCTTTGAGATACTCACTTTATGTATAAAAACACACATATACTAAAAGTGAAGGGATGGGAAAACATTCCACACAAATGAAAACCAAAGAGAGCACAGATCGTTATATAAGATAAAATAGACCTTAAGTCACAACTTGTATAAGAGACAAAAAGGTAATTAAATAATGATGAAGGGTTCTTCGTCAAGAGTACATAACAATTGCAGATATATTTGCACACTATATTAGAGCAACTAAATATGTAAAGCAACTATTAAAAGATCCAAAGGGAAAAATTGACTGCAACACAATAATAGTGGGAGTCCTCAACCACGTGAAGTGCCAATTCCTTTCCCTTTTATTTTTTTTGAGTTGGGGTCTCACTCTGTCACCCAGACTGGAGTGCAGTGTCTGCTTGACCTGCTGGGCTCTGGATATCCTTCCACCTCAGCCTTCCAAGCAGCGAGAACTACAGGCATGCGCTACCACCCCAGCTAAGGGGTCTCAATTTCAACAATAAACAGATTATTAAGACAAAATAAGTAAGGTAACATTGGATATGAATTAAACTTTAGACCAAATAAACCTAACAGACATATGCAGACATTCCATCTAAAAGCAACAGAATACACATGGAACTTTCTTGAGGAAAGATTATATATTAGAACACAAAACAAATTTTAACAGATTTAAAAAGACTAACGTATTATTTTCTCCAATCACAATATCATGAAACTAGAAATCAATAACATGAGAAATCTCAGAAAAATCACAGATATATAAAATTAAACATTCTCCAAAAATTAGAAAAAAGGTTACAAAGGAAACAAAAATAATATCTTAAGACCAATAAAATGAACACAAGACATATCAAAACTTATGGTATGCAGCAAAAGCAGTCCTAACAAGAAAGAGTTGTTTTTTGGAGAGATAAAAAGCAGCAAACTCTTAGCTGGACCAACTAGAATAAATAAATAAATAAATAAAGAGAGCGCGAAGACTCAAATAAAAAAAGAAAAGAGTAGGTTTTCTTTTGTGTGTGTTTGGAAATGGCAGAATGTCTAAAAACATTAAACCCTTAAACAAAATCTACTTTCAGGATTGCATACAGGGTGAACATTCTTTTTCCAAAATTTGATGTGCTCAAAAAATTTAAACTTTTTGAATGCCAGCATGACACCACAGAGGAATATTTCACACCTGACTTAATGTGACTGACTGGTTGTGTGGTCAAAACACTGTCAAATATTTGTTTCAAACAAAGTATTCTAAAAGAAAATTTGTATAAACTGGGTTATGAATATAGAGTGTATATGAAACATACTTGAATTTTATATTTAGATGTGGCCCATTCCCTAAAATTTGAAAAAAATCCAAAATCTGAAACTCTTTTCACTTGAAGCATTTAAGATAAGGAATACTAAATCTGTATTTTTATTATCTCAACAAATTCTGTGACGCACATCAAAAAATTTTCAATTTTTCTTTTCAAATATTTTGTTAGTTCAAAACTATTTCAAAACTAACCACTCAATGTGTTTGTCTTTCCCAGTTTACTATAAGGCATTTGAATATAGGTGCCTTTTTCTTCTGGGTCAAAGGAACACTTTTAGTTTACCCTCTGAAGTTTCATTGAAAATTAACTGAAAAAAAGGACTATGAGAAACAATATTAACATGCAAATGTTTTCACAGGAGTCAAACAAACATAAATATCAAAGAAAGGGTAAGATGATTGAAGTTTATACCATCCTGAGGTTATAAAAAGAATAAGGGCTTGGAATACACCAAAATCAGTTACAGGAGGAAGAGAAGGGGAAAAACTAACAAAGGTAGTTTTGTTATGCAGATAAAACCTCACAGGTGGCAGTCTTAGAAAGAGTAAGTTTCTGTACTCCCAAGGGTGTCATACTCAGTCTTTTTCTCCAATAGGCCAATCATTCCTAGATTATGACAAACAGAAATGGTTGGAGAGAAAGGCTAAATGTTTATTTTTTCAGTGCAGCTTCTCTCTGCAGATGTAAATCTCCTCCACAAAAGCAACTTTGCAGGGCTATTTCTGTCTGAAGGCCCTTTAAATAGACATCTCAAAATATGTCAAAGAACTATATTTTAGGGTAAAACATTTTTGGTTTTATTTTGTCCCTCAATTAAAACATTATTTTCAGGAAGTTTCACATATTAAATTGGAATTGGTAGGTATGGAGAGTTTTAGGTTAAAACTTTCTAAATAAGAGATAGGCAAAGGGGGAAAATACCGAAAACAGCTGTAACAGAAATTTGAGTATACTGTTTAATATTGTTTTGAATCGGTCTCTTAGTTATAAAAATAGGTCAGTTTGGTCAAAGTTGTGTCCCAGTCCAGGGGTGGCATTGCAGATGGACTCTCAAAGTTAAGCCTGTATGCACAAGGCAAGCAGACAGACCTATAATTTAAAAAGAAATAGAAGTAAATAAAATGAAAACAGAAGAAATACAAAGATTAATGTCTGGAATAATCTACAAATCCGTTTTTCCAGAGTATCAGAAGCATCTTTAGTTGATATGGACAGGCAGTGCCAATCTGACAGATATTCCTTGACTGTCGTTTAAATCAGATGTTTTAGTAAAATTTCTGAGCAGGTCGTACATCAACAGGAACAAAAACTGTAATGATATTTTCTGAAGTTTATCATAAATTGTCTAGTTTCTAGGGCTTTAGAAAAAAAGGCAGTTTTAATGTCTCACAATTTCAAGTCAGAAGGTGGCAGGAAAAAAAAATAGAAATGTTAGGCTGAATAGTCACAGCCAAACATAGGATGGAACTGAAAATTTAGAATTTAGTCTAGATTGAAGGTAAGTAATAAAATCTCAAAAGAAAAAAAAAGGAATCTAATAATAGGCATACTACAGGTTTTTGTTTTTGCTTTCTGAAACACAATTTTTCTCTCGATGATCTCCCATTTCTACCAATATAAATTATAGTAAGAATAATTTATTTGCAAAGTAGAATTTAGTTTTTTAATACTAGGCCTAATTTTTGCACAAAGTACAACAAGAATAGCAATTGACCACATGAACTCTTTTAAAATTGGCATTGCTAAAATTTTTATTTATTTATTTATTTTTTTTTGTCTTTTTTTTTTTTTTTGAGTTGGAGTCTCACTCTGTCGCTCAGACTGGAGTGCAGTGGCCGCTCCCGGCCACCGCAGCCTCGCCTGCTGGGCTCCGGCGATCCTTCCGCCTCAGCCTTCCGAGTAGCTGGAACTACAGGCGCGCGCTACCACACCCGGCTAATTTTTTTTGTATTTATTGTAGAGATGAGGTCTCACCAAGTTGCCCAGGCGGGTCTCGAACCCGCGGGCACAGGCAATCCACTCACCTCAGCCTCCCAAAGGCATGGGATTACAGGCTGAGCCACCAAGCCTGGCTTGCTAAAATTTTTAATAAATAATTTACAATTAGACTGAATTTTTTTGAGGCTTAGAAGAAAAGCCAAAGACTGTAATATCTGTAAGTATTAAGTGGATTCCTCACTTTTAAAGGTTCCCAAAATATCTTGAAGTTCCTGAACCTGTCAGGAAGTAACAGTCTATACTTAGTGAAAAGTCAGAAATCCTATTAGGAATTTGTGTAGACAAAGTGCCAAACCAGTTTTTTCCCAAATCTATTTGCTTTATAAAGTCAGTCTTATTCCCTCAAAGCAGTCAGGCCACATTTGAAAATCAGACATTGCAGTCAAAGCCTTGGTAAAACAACCAATGTCTTCAATTGTATGCTGTTACAAAAGAAAACAGATTCTTATTTAAACTTAAGCAAATAACTATATTGCCATAAAATAAGTATACCCTGAAATAGTTTTTAAATTCTGGAGGGATCAGATAGAGAGAAAGGTAAATGTTTCAATTTCACTAACAAAATTGTGCTTTGTCCAATTGTCATAAACTTAAAATAGGCTAAAAAAAATTAAAAATTCCTGACTATAGAAAACCAAACATAAAATGACCAGCAATGTTTCCAGAAAAATAAATCATTAAAATTATCTTAGTTCTTCATTAGTTTAGTCCCATGTAATTAATTTTTTTCTGCTTGATTTTTTGTTAGCAATTTTGTAAGTCCAGTTTTTCCTCCCCATTGGAGTTTTATCCCAATGGGAATTTTTGAAATTCTAACTCAGCAATATTTGAACCCAGTCTTAACCAGTTGAATCACACCCAACTTTGACCTCAAGGTTGTCAGAAATCTGTATTTAAGAGTACTCATTGTCATCCTTTCTGTCAACCTCCTTGAATGCAAACACTTTAGGATTTAGCGTGCTTTAAAAAAAAAGCATCAGAATAAAGAAACTCACTGTGGAGAGTAAGACTTAAAATGATCATGGTTGAACAGTCAATTAACAAAAAAAATTACTTCCTGTAGAGTACAACAATTTTACACAATAGTCATAATTATGACTAATAGCATATACCAAAACATGTCATATTTTTAGGAATCTCATACAGTTTTGAAACACATATTAACAGCTTATCCATACTGATTAGAAAGACTCCCCATTCAAATCTTTTGCTAGACTGAAAAATGACAGGCATCAAACTTAGGAGAGAATCTACATGTAGTCTATAGAAATTACTGATAGGCAAAATGGGTACTGATTAGTTAAAATTAGATGGATAATCTGTAACTTCACAATGTTAATGTAATCACAAATTAATAGAAGGTTTGGCTCCTAACAATACTAATCCAGTTTCCTGTTAAAACCAAGGGTCATCATTAAAATGTAGTCTTAGGTCTGATTCACCTATGTTAAACCAACATCTATTTTAGTGTTCGCTGATTTTGTTTTTTAATGATTTATCATTTTTAAAATAATAATAAATAAGCTAACCTGCTCTTTCCTGTGTACTCTGTGTAACCTGTTAAAAAGTTACTAAACTCGCCGGGCTCGGTGGCTCAGCCTGTAATCCTGTGCCTTTGGGAGGCTGAGGTGAGTAGATTGCCTGAGCCCGCGGGTTCGAGACCCGCCTGGGCCGCGAGACCTCATCTCTACAATAAATCAAATAATCAGCTGGGTGTGGTAGCGCATGCCTGTAATTCCGGCTACTTGGAAGGCTGAGGCGGAAGGATCGCCGGAGCCTAGCAGGTCGAGGCTGCGGTGGCTGGGAGCGGCCACTGCACTCCAGTCCAGGCGACAGAGTGAGACTTCAACTCAAAAAAAAAAAAAAAATTACTAAACTCTATAATGCATTCCTTTGTCTTTGATAACAAAGGCATGAAGCTCTGGGTGATACAGAAATGTATAGGCAATGAATGTCAGAGTAATGGAATGCAGACATTACAGGAATGCTCTGAAATGTCATAGCTTGATGTTAGTCTATAGCAAACCTTAATACTTGTGCATATAAATATGAACTGTAAAATGCAAGGAGTCAAGCAAACTTGAGTAAGGATGCTAAGTTCTGACTCTCTGCATTCAAATTCAGAAATAAAACTCTTTCTCCCAAGTTCCCTGCCTCTCAACTTTTATTGGCCATGAGAGATAGCAGCCGAGTGTTCCTTGGACTATTTCAATACAAATATAGCTGATAAAGACAACATAAGACATAATGAGACAAAGAGAATTTTTTTCTTTGCCTCTTTCTTTCTTCCCTTTTTTCTTTTTCTTCTTTTGGGGAGAAATTTATTCAAAAAGGTGAACAAGATATTTTATCTCTTGTTACTACACAATAATATTATTTTAAAAAGAAAAAATCAAATTTTACTTTTGTATTAGGGTATTATTAATACTACAGTTAATTTTAATAAAACATTCCAAATGGATCTATATAATCTCAATCAGCTGTAAATACACAACATAGGATTTCCATAAACCTTTTACAACTTCTCACAAATTTTTTCTTCTATTTTGTTTCTTTCCCCATCTTATTATATACATTTTATTTTATGTGTATCATTCTTCATTTCTTTAATCTGAACTAACCTTAAAATAACTTCAAAATTTGATAAATTAGTTCTCCTTTAATAAAAACCAGATCTTTATAGCTTCTTAATAAACTTTCTTACCAAAAATCACACTTAATTTTCTTTATATTCCCTGCATACAGAACTGTTTTTCTCATATTTGGTAGTTTTAATTTCATCTAATAGTTTTAATTACTATTTCTAACTTCTCATTTAAAAATTGCAACTTTGTTAGTTACCAGGTATAAAGTCCAGGATGACAAGACTTGAATAATCTGACCCCTCCGAGCATGGCCAGGAGACAGAGCTGGGCCAGAGAGGATGGGGCTGCATTAAGCTTGACTCTGCCCTGCAGCCAGTGGCACAGGTGCTGGGTACACATATGTCCCCAGTCCTCACCATGGCCATGTGTCTAGATCTCAGACTCCAAAAACCCAAAACTAAAGACTTAATCTCCTATAAAAATTAATCAACTACCAGAAATATCAAAAAGCACCAGCTTTATGATTTAAAACATCTAGTAGAGACACTATATATTTTGTTCGTTTGCTTAGTAAACCTTGGTAAAAATGTCTAAAATTCTGGTGATATTTATATTTAATTTACCCGTGTTTTGAAAACTATCCTTATTTATCAAAAATTACTAATGTCACATGAACTTGAAAGGCATTTGACCTAACTATTTAATTTATGAGTACTCCATTTGTAAGCCAATATTATATCATGTAAATAAAAGTGTATGTACATATATACATAAAAATACAAACAAAGATTTTATAGCTTTAATTTTTAATTCTTAGCTAGAGAAAAGTAAAACTCATTAACATAAGAGTGTGATTAAACTATACCTCTGTAGATGTAACAAGCTGAAGTCTATCTGTCCCACATGGTTGAAATCCTTATCAAGTTTTGGAGAAAACAAAGTAGACAATTTACATCTCAAAGCATGGAGAGAGAATTTAAGAATTTTCAAGAAGGAATCTATGTTAGAGAAAGATTAATATGTATGCCAAAGTAACACAAAATCAAAGGAATTTATCACAGGATTTTATAAGATCATTTTTAGTTAAGTAAGTAGTTTCTAATTTAGTCTCCATTTTCCAACTGGATAACTGTACTTAGAGTAAAGACCATTAATAAATAGGACCAACAAAACATTTGAAGTTTTCAAGGCCTAATATTTATAAGGAAGGATCCAAAAGACCCCATAATTTATTTACCAAAAAATTGTGCATTTATTCTTACATGTTTTAGCTTTGATCACCTTCAGATTACTCTCTGCTTGATGAAACACACCTAACAAGACACTTTTTTCACTGCTCAAAACAGTTTTTGAACTTGACAATTTTGATGTCTGTTAGTGCTTCACCTGTTTTTTGCTTCATCTCTTTCATAACCACAAGACTTTTCCCTTTGAGGACCTTTTTTGAATCCAGGGAAACAAAAAGTCACTCAGGAGAAGATTGGATGTACAAGGAACAGGGGGCATGAGGGTCATGCCATTTTGGTAAAAATCTGCTGAATATTCAGCATGGCGTGGGCAAGTGCATTGTCATAGTGGAAGAATCAGTCACCCTGTTTGCCACAATCAGGACGTTTCTTCTGTAAATTGTGACACACCCTTCTCATGACTTCCAGGTAAAAACTGGCTGACAGTTTGATATGAACAAATTCTGAGTGTACTACAAGGGACATACCCTCCAAGAGATAATGCTGTTATTTTGGGGGTCTCCCCTCATATATGTGAAAAGCAGATGCAACTGCAGGTTGGGCACCTAGACCTCCAAATAAAAAGTCTTGAATTTTTACACTGACTCCCTGGTCCCCCAAAGCTGAGGGGTGTCTTTCAAATACGGTCAAGAAGAATACACCTCACCTAGAATTTCTTCACAATCGTGGGTCAGGGGACCTCTTCTGGTTACTAGGTAGCTGGGTTTAAGGTCCAGATGGTGTCTACCGTTATTCTTGGGTTTTGGCATAGGAGGGCTTGATATTGAGTGAACGGTTCATTGGAGAGCCATCAGCTGGCCAATCCAGTTAGGAGACTTATGACTTGGTAAGAAGCTTTCACATGTAAGGTTTGCCCCAGAATCAGCTTGTTGGCATCATTGACAAGGAGGGCTGTGGCTGCTAATGCTTGGAGGCAGGGTGACCAGCTGGATGAAACAGTGCTCAGCCTTTTAGATAGGTAGGTGACTGGCCTCTGCTTGAGTCAGCACCCCCAGTGCTACCTGGTCCTTTACACAAATAATTGGAAAGGCTTCTCCACGTCAGGGAGGCAGAGGGCAGGAACTGTAGCCAGAGCCCCTTTAATTTCTTGAAATGCTTGCTCTTCTTTATCTCCCCATTTAACTGGTCCTGTCCCATGATCTGGCATGGCTTGGTAGAGAGGCTTGGTTAGATTGGAGAAGCCTGGGATCCAGAGGTGGCAATAGTCAGCTGCCGGAGAAACTCTCCTATTGGTTTCTTGGTCTTGGGCCTGGGTTTTTTGATGGCACTTTCCTTTCTTTCCCTAAGTACTTCTGTCCCTTCCTAATCTTAAATCCTAAATAGGTGACCTCCTCCTGACATATTTGGGCCTTTTCTGAGACACCTTATATCCTCGTGTTTGAAGGAATGAAAAGAGTTCCCTCATCCCTTTTATGACTGGGGGCCGCTAACAAGAGGTCATCAACATATTGAAGAATAATGCAGTCAGGTGAGCTTGCAATGTGTGAGGTTGGGAGCCAGTGCCTCCCCGAATATGGTGGGGGAATTTTTGAACGCTTGTGTTAGAGAAGTCCAAGTTAATGGATTCTTTTTCCCCCGTGATGTGGTCTTCCCATTCATAGGCAAACAGCTCTTGGCTGCAGCAGGCTAGTGGGAGGAAGAAGAAGGCTTTCTTCAGGTCCTGGCAGGTAAAGTGAGAGGCTTGAGGTGGAATGAGGCTGAGGAGGGTGTACAGGTTTGGAACCACCAGATGAAGGGTGACTGTAGCTTCATCTTTATGTCATAATCTCTGGAGAAACCTGTGTGAAAATAGCGCATCATGCAGGAAAGGGCAGTAGGTCAGGCTTAAGATTGGGATGTCCCCATTTTATATGTGCTGAACCCAGGAACAGAGACGCAATAGGAGGGGTGTCCGGAACCCAGGAACAGAGATGCAATAGGAGGGGTGTCCAGGTACGGTTGGACTTCACTCAGGTGCCCACCCGGCAGGATTCCTCATGGAATCTTAAGGACGTCTTGGCATAGGAGTACTCATATAAATCCCCCACCTGGTCAAAATCTGTGAGGACAATGAATCTCCACTAAGCCATCATGACAGTCCATGGTACCACAGATTGGGGCACACTCAGACTCCGTAGCCTAAATGCCATGGAGCCACATCGACGAATTCACAGCACTTTCTCGCAGCACCCGCCTGGCCTTCTCCCTGAGGGGAATTTGAGAGCCTCTTAGCAATTGGCGAGTTGGTATAAACTCCCAACCCAGACCAGCCCTGTCACAGGGCTGGGACTGCCTTCAGCTGTATGAGGTTATTACGTTAATGCAGGTTAGGGCCCAATCAGATCCCGCGATTGACATCTTGGGACCACCCTTCACTCACTCATTCATGCACTTCCAGTCCGAGGTTAATACATTCACATTTTAAATCCTGTCAGTACTTAAGACCTAACAGAGGGCCAAAATACCTGAGGGTGATCAATACCTCCTCGACTACCGGTCCCGGTTTTTCCTGAAGTGACTACCCCAGGGTTTCTTACTTAAGACTTCTTCCGGAAGTGTTAGTCCTTACCTTCCTTGGGGACAGTATGGCCTTGCCGGAGCGGGAGGGGCCTCCCACCCGTGAGGGGCAAGGGATCCAGAATACCACTGGATGTATGCTTCCCTGTTCCGTTCAGGGGCGTTGTCCCTCCAAGTCTGCAGAGCCGGAGGGCCTTGGTAGTCGATCTTTCTGGGGCCTCCAAAATGTTGTGGCAGAACTGACTCCTGCAGTGGAGAGACAAATAGCACTCCCGGAATGTGAGGAGAACACATTTACACCTGTGGGCCCAGGGGGCTAATGCCTAAGTCCTGGGATCCCTGTCTTCCTGTGAGCTTTGCCTTATATGAGGTTTACATTTCCACATACATGCAATTTACATTTGTGTGTGTGTGCAGTATAGCTCAGGTGGTAGTGGGGACTAAAGCAAGCTACTTGCAGAAGAGGATATTGCCAGGAGAATATAATGGTTAGGCAGGGACACCCTTCCTACTGACCATTGTTATGGCCCTTTTGGCTTCCACCAGATGGCCTGTCAGTTCAAAAGGAGTAAAAGTAAATGGAAGAATAAGTCTCAGAGAAACCAATTTGCAGAGATTTTAAGCTTTCCAAAAGGCCAATGAAATTCTAGTTATCAGGGGTTTGAGAGGGAAAAAAAAATCTAGTTGAGTAAGACGTCCCATGGGAGAAATAAGATTTTTAAAGGGAACAGAAGTTTTTAATTAAACCGTTTTCGTTTTGGAATTTTTTTTTTTTATTTTTTGTTTGTGCATGTTGGCTGGGTGCAGTAGCTCAAGCCTGTAATCCCAGTACTTTGAGAGGCTGATGCGAGAGGATTGCCTGAGCTCAGGGATTTGAGACCAGCCTGGGCAACTTGGTGAGACCTCATCTCTACAATAAATCAAAAAATAAGCCGGGCATGGTAGCAAGCGCCTGTAGTTCCAGCTACTTGGAATGCTGAGGTGGAAGGATCGCCTGAGCTCAACAGGTTGAGGTTATAGTGGCCGTGAGTGTGTCACTGCACTCCAGCATGGGCAACAGAGTGAGACGCCACCTTAAAAAATAATAATAATTATCATTTTAAATATACAAATAGTTAATTTTTTATCTCATGAGAATCTGATCTTTTACTATAGTGGAGAGACTGGTAGAGGTGGCAGGGAGTTAGCATCCCTCCTCCCTCAGCCTGGGAAGATCCTGTCTCATCTGCTCATTGGTTTGGTTACCAGCATACAGGGAAGTGTGTCTCCCTGGCCCTGTAAAGAAAGCAAAATAAAAGGGAAAAAATGTTGGTAGCAACTCTAAATATAAACCAAAGTTTTAAATCAAAGTTATACCTAAACAAATGACTCAAAACCAAAACAAACAAGCATACATGAGAGTAAAACCAACATGTCCTTTATTGTTTTAACCAAGTTCTCCAAAGAGGCAACAAAAGCGGCAATTTCCCCAAGATCCAGAACACTGTCAAAGACAGCTCAAAGACAGGACAATTTTGCTAGCCACAAACGAGGAACAAACCACATTTCTGTCTAGCCATAAATTCAGAGTTTCAGCTCCTTAGCTGACTGTCTGCACACAAAGGCTGACAATCCATGCGCCTCACAGATAGAAAATTAAAAGAGACAGAAGGTAAGAAAGAAAATCAAAAACTGTCCATGAAGGTAGAAAGGATTATAAATGAGTAACCCAAAAGATCAAGAGTCATACAAATCAAACCCAGGCCATGACGGTCAAGCCGTAGAATCCTAATTACCAGACTGCAGGCTGGAGTGCCTTGTTTGAAAGTCCCAGAGGGCATCCAAAGCAGGAAGTTTGAACATATGAAGGATTTTAATTTTGCATTAAAATTGATTTTTGCCACCGTCCCTTAAAAAAAAACTTTCCAAAAGAGATTTTAAGGTTATACTGTGTATATTTTGTATAGGTACCAATAAAATAGCTGTTTAAGAAGAAAATTCTCTATAAAGTTTTCTTCTAAATATAGCTAATTTATTTATTCCATAAGTAAAGTAGTTTATATTTAATTTTTTTCTGTTAATCTAATTTAGAAAAGGAAGAAGACAAAGACTCTTACTATACTTATTTAACCTGGGTTTTATAGGCAGAGAACTGGAAAAACTGACTTGGAAAAAAAATTCTTACTTTTCTTTGCCAATTTTTCCTCATTTGTCCCATTCATGGGCTCTGAAACAAGCAAAGTGACTTCTTACTGTGCTCAAATCATCAGAAGTATAAGGGCCAAGGAAAATCTTTCTCTTTGTCTTCTGATAGTTCACTGAAAATCAACTGACATAAAAGCAGATTTATAGGATAAAAGACATACAATATGTATTAATGCGCACACATACACACAGGAGTCAACAATATAAGAAAAAGTCAAAGAAAAGGCTAGATGGTTAACATTTTATACCAGTCTGAGGATACAGAAAGAATAGGGGCTAGGAACACACCAAAACCAGTTATGGGAAGGATGGAAGAGGAAAGGCACTCTTGTTATGCAGAAGAAACCTCACAAATAGCAGCTCTCAGAAAGAATACGTTTCTGTCTGACACTCAAAGGTGTCAGACTTTCAGTCTCTTTCCCAGGAGCCAATTCTTTCAAAGTCTGGACAAAGGGGAAGAGAAGTGATAAGGGTAGGTGGTAGGGAAAGCATGACTGTATATTTCACCAATGCAGATTTATTCTACAGATGTCAATCTCCTTCAAAAAGGCAGCTCTGCAGAGCTATTTTTGTCTGCAGGCCCTATGAACAACCATCTCCAAATATGTCAAAGAAGTATATTTTAGGGTGAAATATTTTTGGTTTCCTTTAATCTGTAGCATGTAATGTCATACTTGGCATGTAGTAGGTTCTCAGTAAATCTTGCTAATAAGAACTCTTACAGATTCAAAGAAGAAACAGGAAGGGAGAGAAAGTTTGCACTAATCTGTCATTTCTTTCCAACTCAAAATTAGACATAATTTTGTTTTCCATTTTTATGTAAATTTTCTGACACCTTCATGAGGAAAAGCTGAATGTATTAAAATCACAATGAAATATCATTTATTGGTAGATAAATGTGGTACATGGTTCCTGAATAAAACCTAAATTCAAATGTGGATGCATATTCATATTATGTGGGTACAGTTAACATTTCAAGGAACAAAGACAAATTAAAATATTTTATTCTGTTATACCAATAGATTATATATAGTTTTATTTATTTATTTATTCATTTATTTATTTCAGGAACTGTCTCTTTCAACTCTCAAATACCTTCTGATACTTCAACACATTCCAACCATGTTATCACTGGCCATATGTTCCAACTAATGTTTTGACAAACCTAGTCAATAATTCCAGGGAATGAATGAAGTTATTCCAGTAGCTTCTAGAATTCTCTGCAGTGATAGGAATGCTGTATATTTTTGCTGTTCAATATGGTAGCCACTGATTCCATGTCATAGTTGAGTTCTTGAAATGTGGCTACTGGGAGTGAGAAACTGAATTTTCAGTTTTATTTAATTTTAATTAATTTAAGTTTAAGTAGCCACATATGGCAAATGGCTACTACATTAGTCACTGAAACAGAAGTTTCTCAATTGAATATAAAGTACCTGATTATGCCAGAGTAGGTTACAATAAAAAACAATTCATTTTGACCATTAAAAATGATGCCATAAGGATGTCAGTGGGAAACCATCTTCTTTTGTTTTTGTGTTTACGAGCACTAAAACACTAGGAAGATCTTTAAATGATAAATTATAATAAGTAAGTTCTAATTTCCTGTTTTCTTTACTACTTTATTATTTTTCATGAGTATTGAAGAGATGCTACTCTACCTAAAATTATCTCTGGGATTTAGTGATAATATGTACATTTTAAAAAGTGTTGAGTACCTACTAATTGTCAGATATGAGACAAGTTCTTGGATTGCAAAGATAAATAAAATATGGTTTCTGGTCAAGCTTATAATCCAACTTCATATTGCCCATGAAAATTAATTTAATATTTATAAGTAAAGTATTATTATTTGGTTTGGCTATTATAATGCTTCCTGTATATGTGTCAGATTTCCAATAATCCAAACTATTGGAAAGCCATAAAACCAGAAAATAACTGACCAAGTTGAGAAAAACTGAATGTTTTAAAACCATAAATATCTCTCACCAAGTGGTGTTAGGTAAGAAGGTGAGGGCCTTTTCCATTGATTGAAAGCAATACATAAAATTAATACCTGGCCAGTGCTTTAATGTTTATGAAGTACAGTCACAATATCTATACCTATATTTAAGGTATGAAATCTTAACTCTGGTATTGTAGAAAACCAGAAATAGTAAGGAAAGAAGAAAAGAAACCCCTCTGAAGAAAATGGGATCTAAGGTTAGGCCCTGTGGTTCATGCTTGTAATTCTAGTGCTTTGGGAGGTCAAGGAGACAGGATCTCTTGAGGCCAGGAGTTCAGGAAAAGAGATCAGACCATCAACAAGGAAGAAATTTTTGAAAAGCATGAGCCAGATAAAGTCATCTCCACTCCTTTCATAAAAAACAGAATACAGGCAAAACATGAAAGAGTTCCTCTGGATAAGACCAATGTCCTGTGCATATCTGTAAGTCCAATTGCATCTTTGAAACAAGCTTGAAGAATTGGAATGTGAACATTAGTGACACGTGTTTATCACAAATACTTTAATGGATCGAATGTTTCTTTTAATAATGACAATAAATTTATTGCTGTCATTATTAAGTATTTATTTTATGCCAACATATTTATGACTTTTAAATATAACTATGGATTAATAGCCATTATTATCTCTGTCTTGTGTATAAGTAAACTGAATCACTAAAAGGTGAATTACCTATCCAAGGTTAAGTGGCTACTACATTTTTGATATGAATAATTTTTCAAAAAGATTTTTATTGGAAGCAAAAATAATAGTATACAGCTATTGTTTAAGCATAAAGTTTTAAGTTGTGTTTATTGGACTACTTAGTGATCTAGCATAACTTTTTCTTTTAACTACTGGTTACTCAGCAATTGTTTGATAACAAATAAATGGTTTTCTCAGAGAATATGCTTGGGTTAAGTACTGGGATCTCAGGCATAAGATGTGATCCCTGCTTTTGATAAGTTTCTAAAAACCACTTCTTCATCTTCTTCCACTTATGCCCATAATCCATTGACTGGATTAAATATATCCAGTCAATACAGCTGAAATCCTCTTCCTTAAATTGAGATATTTTTATTAACTGCTAACTTTGAAGAGGATGCCAGAATCTTCAAATCTTCTACCTCAAAATTCAGTGTATTTTGGGATTGTTTGGCTACTTCTACTTATTTCTCACCTATTAACTACTATCTACTATTGCTTCTATGATATTGGCTTCCAAAAGTAGACATGTTTTCCTTAATCACCCATAAAATCAATTGGTAAAAATATAATAGAACCTTTTAAACCCAAGGGGTAAGCAAACATTTTCTGTAAAGGATTAGTTTGTTTTAGCAGTATCTGTCTCAACCATGCAACTTTGCCTTTGTACAAAAGTACAAAAAAAAATACAAAAAATACATAAACAACTAGACATAGTTGTTGCAATAAAACTTTATTTGCAATAACTGAATGTTTGCAGATTTGGCTTTGGGGCTGTGATTTGTTGATCTCTGACTGAAACTGCAGCATAAAGAGAGCTCATCCTCATCTGCAATTAAAGTAACTGAATTTCTATATCTCTGATCTAATTTTGGTCGGGTATCAGTTAACTTAGTTAACTCAGTTAACTGAACTCATCTTCATGCCATTATCTTGAGGTTAATGATTTGTAGACACTCATGTTTATGGAAAATCTATAAAGATAGATCATATTTTAGGAGTAAAACTTGGAACAATTATATTTACTTTTCCTGTATCATTAGGTTAGTTCCTTTGGAGGATTGTGTCATTTTATTAAAGTAGTAAATGGAGAAGCGGCAAGATGGTGACGGGGCAACCTGGTCTCTGAAGCCCTCTGTAAAGGAGATCTGCAGTGGGTCTCTGACTCTCACCCCGGGGGCTGTGGACCCCAACATCACAGCCTGCTCATCATATGGAACTCAGCCATTGCCACCGCTGGAACATTGCAACGGACTGGACAGTCACTGCGGCGCAAACGGTGCCGCCACTGCCACCGCTGTAACCCCTCCCCCCACTGCCGTTGCCACCACCGCCGTTGCCACGACCTCTGTGATGGCCGTAGCACATCACACCACCCGGGCCACATCAAACCCCTTCAGAGAAGATCTGCTGGGATCGCTGCCACCTCTCCTGCAACCGAGACTGTCCTGCCCGCCTGCCATAAGATTCCTGTTGCCTGCTCTGAGGCAGGCAGCCATCTTGTTCCTGTCCGGCCCCACCCTTTCTGGGGCGAGCAGCTGAGATAGCATCACCTACTGGCGATTCGAGGTAACAACACCGAAACGGGAGAAACAAGTTTGATAAAGACATAGACCAGAGTGCTGAACAGAGGATAATCTGAACCGTCCTTCACAGCAGATCAGGGGCAACTGACCCTAACTGTAAACTAATTAGCCAGCTTGAAAAGAAAACTAGAAATCAGACCTGAAAGGACATTGGACTTAAACGAAATGTCTCAGAGCGTGCTTCATTGATTCTATTAGTTTAATGACTTAATTCTATTCCTACTGTATTGTTCCCTTTTTCTTTTCTGTTTTTCCTTTTCTTCTCTCTGTAAACCATATCTTTGAATAGAGGAACAGCACACTAATAAGGTGGTTGGCTAGCTTGTATGTTAGCATCACTTTATGTTTTATTTTTATTTTTTGTATGAGACTTGGTTCGTCTGTAGCTGTGGTCTATTGTTTTTATCTGTTTCAGTATAGACCTCTCTCTCTATTTGTTGGCACACTCTTTTGTTTCCCCCCTTACTCCTCTATCTCTCCACTCCCCTCTTCAACCCACTATCTGCTCCATTCTCTCCCCTCTACTAACCACATCTTATTTCAGGGAGTAAACCTACAGCCCCACTGCACGAACAAATTCCAGGGCAGTGGGAAGTGGGTTCCACCTTATCCACACACCTGTCAGTGAATACCAGGACCTGCAGACAGATTTTGAATCACAGCTCTCCCCTTAAGTAAATCTCAAACCTGCAAAAAGGACCACCTCCAACCTACAGTGCCACTCCAGAATTGAACAAAGTAAGAGGACATACATAAAGAATAGGAGATTGAACAAACAGAAGTAAAACCAATCCCTTTAACCCTGAATAACAGAATTAAAGAAGACAGTGATGTGGAGGGAAGGAAGGAGCAGGGAGGGGGAAAAACCACACAAATGAAGAAAAACCAAAAGAAGAATATAGGTCTTACACAGACCCCTGGGAAATCAGACACTGAGAAAACAGATTCTGGAACACAAACAATGAAGAGCCCCCAGAATGACTGGTTACATGCAACAAACACAGACATCAAGACATTAATGGAAAGAATTAAAAAAATTGAGGAGAGACAAGAGGAAAATAAGAAGGAGCTGATGTCAGAAATGACAGCAGTAAAGAATACTGTGATGGAAATGAACAACAGACTGATAAGCATGGAAAGCAGAATCAGCCAAGCAGAAGAAAGAATCTCAGAGCTCAAAGATCAAAACACAGAACTAACCCAAACTGTCAAAAGCATAGAAAAGAAGCTCAAAAAGACAGCACAAAACCTGCAAGAGATGAATGATCACTTCAAGAGACCAAACCTAAGAGTAATTGGCCTTCCTGAGGCAGAGAGAGAAACAGAAGCCACACTGCAACAAACATTTCATGAAATCATACAAGAAAACTTCCCTCATCTAATTAAGGATGAAAAAATTGAAACACAAGAGATTCAGAGAACCTCTGCAAGACAACAAATGAGAAGACCAACTCCCAGACACATAATAATTCGCCTAAACAAAGTAGCCATAAAAGGAAAAATCCTAAAGGTAGCAAGAGAAAAAGGCCAGACTACCTACCAGGGAAACCAATTAGAATAGCAGCAGATTTATCCAGAAACCCTTCAGGCCAGGAGAGCCTGGAGCCCTATCTTCAAAGTTC
>NW_007248756.1:31152-31799 GCF_000164805.1 Carlito syrichta
AGAAAGATATCGACTCTAACACTATCATAACTGGGGACTTTAATACCCCACTCACAACCCCAGACAGGTCATCAGGACAAAAAATCAGCAAGGAGATCCGGACCTCAATGTGACTTTGGACCAAATGGACTTAATTGATACCTACAGAACACTCCATCCAAAGACCACAGACTACATATTCTACTCATCACCACATGGAACATATTCTAAGATCGACCACATACTCGGCCATAAATCAAGCATAAGCAAATTTAAAAGGACTGAAATTCTACCAAGCACCTTTTCAGACCACTGTGGAATAAAAATAAACATTGACACCAACAAAGTCCCCCCAAAACCCACAAAGACATGGACACTAAACAGCATGATTCTAAACAACTCCTGTGTCAATGACGAAATCAAAACAGGGATCAAAAGTTACCTGGAAACAAATGAAAATGAAGAAACATCTTACCAAAATCTCTGGGATGCCTTGAAAGCTGTAGTAAGAGGGGAATTTATATCCGTACAAACACACATGAAGAAAATGGAAGGAACAGAAATTCACAACTTAATAAGCCACCTAAAGAAGCTGGAAAAGCAAGACCACAAAAACCCTAATTTCAGCAGATGAATCCAGATCACCAAAATAAAAGCCCAAATCCCGG
>NW_007248756.1:32310-33332 GCF_000164805.1 Carlito syrichta
TCCAACAAAGAAAGAGAACTACAGGCCAATATCTTTGATGAACATAGATGCTAAAATTCTCAACAAGATCCTAGCGAACCAGATTCAGCAATACATCTCAAAAATCATCCACCATGACCAAGTAGGCTTCTTTCCTGGGATGCAAGGCTGGTTCAACATTCGTAAAACCATAAATGTAATTAAATACATCAACAGATGTCAAAACAAAAACCACATGATCATATCATTAGATGCAGAAAAAGCTTTTGATAAAATCCAGCACCCCTTCTTGATAAAAACCCTTGAACATCTAGGCATATGGGGAACATACCTCAAAATAGTAAAAGCCATCTACAAGAAACCCACAACGAGCATACTCCTAAATGGACAAAAATTGGAACCATTTCCCCTGAAAACTGGAACTAGACAAGGATGCCCACTCTCACCCCTCCTGTTCAACATAGTATTGGAAGTCCTGGCTAGAGCAATCAGAGAAGAGGAGGCAATCAGAGGTATTCAAATAGCAAAAGAGGAAGTCAAGTTATCTCTCTATGCAGATGATATGATTATGCACCTTGAAAACCCAAGAGAATCTGTCAAAAGCCTCCTTACATTGATAAAGGACTTTGGCAAAGTCTCAGGATACAAAATAAATGTATAAAAGACAATTGCATTTCTCTACACCAATAATAAACAAACAGAAACCCAAATAAAAAACACAATTCCATTCACAATAGCCACAAAAAAAATGAAATACCTTGGCATCTTCCTAACCAGAGACGTGAAAGACCTTTACAATGAAAATTACAAAACACCACTCAAAGAAATCAAAGCTGACATGAACAAGTGGAAAAATATCCCATGCTCATGGATCAGAAGAATCCACATTGTGAAGATGTCCATCTTACCTAAGGCAATCTACAAGTTCAATGCAATACTCATTAAATTACCAACAACATTCTTCTCAGACCTAGAAAAAACAACACAGGAATTCATATGGAAACACAAACGTCCAAGAATAGCCAGAACAATCCTCAGCAAAA
>NW_007248756.1:34027-71079 GCF_000164805.1 Carlito syrichta
ATCCTGGATCTACAAGGAACTGAAACATACTGAAAAGAAGAAAACAAACAACCCCATTATAAAATGGGCAAAAGATATGAAAAGACACTTCACAAAAGAAGACATCCGAGCAGCCAACAAACACATGAAGAAATGCTCAACCTCACTAATCATCAGGGAGATGCAAATCAAAACCACACTGAGATATCACCTAACTCCAGTCAGAATGGCAATTATCAACAACTCAAAAAATAACAGTTGCTGGAGAGGGTGTGGTGAAAAGGGAACACTTCTACACTGT
The DNA here is from genome assembly GCF_000164805.1 of Carlito syrichta. Classification (NCBI taxonomy): domain Eukaryota; kingdom Metazoa; phylum Chordata; class Mammalia; order Primates; family Tarsiidae; genus Carlito; species Carlito syrichta. Next base: position 34,308 of record NW_007248756.1, read on the forward strand.
TGGTGGGAGTGTAAACTAGTGCAACCTCTGTGGAAAGCAGTGTGGTGATCCCTAAAAGCTCTAAAAATCGACCTTCCATATGATCCTGCGATCCCCCTACTGGGAATATACCCTGAAGAACTCAAATCACTCTACAAAAAAGATACCTGCACACGTATGTTTATCGCAGCATTGTTCACAATACAAGAACCTGGAAACAACCAATGTGCCCATCAAAAGAGGATTGGATTAAAAAAATGTGGTACATATACACGATGGAATACTACGCAGTCATAAAAAAGAACAAAATCATGAATTTCGCAGCAACCTGGATGGAACTAGAGTCTATAATACTGAGTGACCTCTCACAGAAACAAAGATCCGAGTATCACATGTTCTCACTCAAATAATGGACCTTGAACATCCAATGTAATACTATAAGAAAATGACTGATGGTACTGGGAAACTATGGGGGGGGAGGGGCATGGGATTAACAGTAGCAAATATCTGTCTGGGGATGGGAAAACACCTCTTATCAACAGGGAGCCTGAATGAAACGTAATTGTACACCTAACCCTTAACTGTACCCCACAAAACCATAATAAAAAATATTGATTAATAAAAAAAAGATTCATTATAAAAAACAGTATTAGAAGAAATTAGTGTGAATAGGTCGCTTTGCATATTTTTGCATAATAATGGTTGTTGTCATTGATCATTTTATTTCATATTTTGAAAAAAAGCTAAAGCAATTGTAATTTAATAAGGAAAATAAAACAGTATTGACATTGGAAAAAAAAAAAGTAGTAAATGGATCTTTTCATGAACCTCAGTCTTATCAGTCTTGTAGCCAGTAGTTAAAAGAACTAAAAAAAGATAGATCTAAGAGATTAGGAGAAATGAGACTTCAGTTCTTTACTCTTGGAGGAGCAAAAAAAAAAAAAAAAAAGCCTGGCTTGGTGGCTCAGCCTGTAATCCCACGCTTTGGAAGGCTGAGGTGAGTGGATTGCCTGAGCCCGTGGGTTCAAGACCTGACTGGGCAACTTGGAGAGACCTCATTTCTACAATAAATAAAAAAAATCAGCCGGGCGTGGTAGCGCGTGCCTGTAATTCTGGCTACTCAGAAGGCTGAGGTGGAAGGATCACCGGAGCCCAGCAGGTCGAGGCTGCAGTGGCCAGAAGCAGTCACTATACTCCAGTCTGGGCGACAGAATGAGACTACAACTCAAAAAAAAAAAAAAAAAATGGGTGTTGAGGGAAAGGTAATGGTAAGATGCTGCTGGTACCTGGTAGCAGATAATAATATGCTACTCTATTCTAGATTGGTTAATCTGTCTGAGTCATCTTTCAACTATTTATATTCTCAGGCTCCAGGAAAAATGGAGGTACAGTTATGCTACCTTCTGGGTTAATTGGTGCTTACGTTTATTTCTTATAATTGGAACTTTATCAAGATTGACAGGGGGCATTCAATTTGCTTCAATAAATCTTCTAATGCCAACACTGTGTTCACTCTCTTATGTCCCCTTATGATGTGCTAGGCTATAATCATCCTCTCTCCAAGAAATCATCATTCTAGTTAAAGGTTTAATTCTCTTGTGACTAATCTCAGACTTAAGAAACTCTCTAAAATTTTTTTTATCTAATTTGAGAATAAAGACACATTGTTCTGGAATGGAAAACTACAATAACTTGGAGTATATGAAGTCTTCATTCTTTCAGGGTTTTCTGTTGCAGGAAGTAAGATTAATAGGTTGCCTCACCATTAAGGGAGGAAATATATTTATTAAAGCACCAGTCATAATATTAAGCCCTAATGATTAGGTGGTGAATGAAAGAGACACTCACAACTTGAGAGCAGGGGGAATAAAAAAACCTATCATACATACTGTGCTACAGACATATTTTAACTTTTTAAAACATATTAAAACTTTTTTAACCACCTTATTTTTTAGTTTTTACTTTACTAATTTATTTGCATTGAATGATGCAGTATGTATGGAAGAGTTTACTGAGGAAGGATATTTAATCTGAGACCTAAGAGGTTAACGAGGCTCACCAGACAATGGAAGGGCAAAGGGCATTTTAGTCAGAGGCAAAAGCATGGGTCACATTTTTAAGATGTCAGAGATAGGAATAGAGATAGAGATGGAGGGAGACATAGAGATAGAAGTAGAGAGAAAGAGAAAGAGAGAGAGATTTTTTTTTTTTTGAGTTGGAGTCTCACTCTGTCGCCCAGACTGGAGTGCAGTAGTTGCTCCCGGCCACCGCAGCCTCGACCTGCTGAGCTCCGGCGATCCTTCCGCCTCAGTCTTCCAAGTATCTGGAACTACAGGTGCGCGCTACCATGCCCGGCTAATTTTTTTGATTTGTTGTAGAGATGAGGTCTCGCCAATTTGCCCAGGCAGGTCTCAAACCCGCGGGCTCAGGCAATCCACTCACCTCAGCCTCCCAAAGCGCGAGATTACAGGCTGAGCCACCGAGCCCAGTCGAGAGAAAGATGTTTTAAAGGAAACGAAAAGTACAATGAAACTAGCTGTGAAAGAATTACATTGGAGGGTCTTAAAGATGAAAATGTGAATCTACAGAGGTAGGTGCAGATCATCTACTTCTTATACAGGCTAAAATATGCCTTTGAAAAGTTTTGCATACAAGAGTGACATAACCAGAACTGCTTTCTTTGGAAGATGATTCTGACATTTAGATTAAAGAGTGGAAAAAGCAAGAAAAAACTAAAAGCAAAAAAAAAAAAATCAGTTTAAGAGCTATAGCAGTATTGCTAGTAAAATAAGAGATAGACGTATTCGACACCAAGAATTTTGACAGTGGTGGAAAAAAGCAGTTGCATATTTCAGGTGTTTAGCAATGGGTTGTTGCTAGTAAAGCTGAACATTGATATCATTTCTATTCCTCTATCAAAGTGATTCCTATTTATGAAAGCATCTTCCTCTCCTACGCCCTCCTGAGACTAGGGGAATTAGAAGACAATGTTAGAATTTGGGGGATGAGGAATTTTTATGTCATTTCCATACTGTCAATTAAGAAATTCTGTATATAATAGGATCCATTAAGGATGAAATACATTTGCTAGTAAGTGGTATGGACGTAGAACAGAGTTTCTCAAACTTGATTGCACGATGGATCACTTGGCGACTTAAAAAACCTGAAGCCTGGAGGATTCTAGTTGAATGCTATAGATTTGTAGCTTGCAGAACAGACTTTATAACAATCTCTCCAAGTGACTAAAGTTTGAGAATTCCTAGAGAGGAGAAAAGGCGGAGAGCCACTAATCTGTTGTACATTTCATTCTCTCTTCTTTCCTGTTCTTGTGCCCAACTTCCCCAATCAACAAGACTATAAAAAACTATTATGCAACTTCCAAACGTTCAGTTTTTGACTGTTGTTCTCCAAGTATAAGACTTAAGCTCTTTCATTTTTATTAGCATTGTTAAAAATTCTGGTAAAATATTCATAACATAAAATTTATCATTTTAACCGCCTTTAAAATGTACAATCATGATGGCTCAAGCCTGTAATCCCAGCACTTTGGGAGGCTGAGGTGAGGGGATTACCTGAGCCCACGGGTTGGAGAATAGCTTGGGCAACTTGTAGAGACCTCATCTCTACAATTAGCCAGGCATGGTAGCGAAGGCCTGTAGTTCCGACTACTTGGAAGGCTGAGGCGGAAGGATCGCTCCAGCACAGCAAGTCGAGGCTGCGGTGGCCATGAAGCTGCCACTGTATCCGGCCTGCGCGATGGAGTGAGACTACAAGTTTAAAAAAAAGAAAGTACAATCAAGTTGTATTTAGTACAGTCACAATTTTGTGCATCCATTATCACTGTATCACTGTAACTTTTTTTTTTTTTAATTTGGTGTCTCACTCTGTCGCCCAGGCTGTCGTGCCCTGGCACACTCATGGACATCCCAACGTCAACCTCCTGGGCTCCGCCGATCCTTCTGCCTCAGCCTTCCAAGTAGCTGGAACTACAGGCGTGGGCTACCACACCCGGCTACTATTTTTATTTATTGTAGAGGTGAGGTCTTGCCAATTTGTCCAAGCTGGTCTCAAACCCGCGGGTTCAGGCAATCCACTCTCCCCGGCCTCCCAAAGTGCTGGGATTACAGGCTGAGCCACCGAACGCGGTCATCGCTGTCATTTTTAACGGAGCTTTTGAGGCAGAATAGAAGAAGACGGATTTTTGGAATAGCAGACCCTAACAGTTAAACGACATCAATGAGCATATTCAGGCCATTACTTTCAGACTGCCTTGACACCTATCAATTTGAAAAAAATGAGCTGAAATATACATGTCTGCTCTGCTATTCTTGCTGGGATGAGGACTCCCATAAATATACTTATAATGATATTATAAATAAGAAATATATTTTCATCATATAAGAAATGTACTTAGAAAATTTTATTCTGTATTAAACAAATGAGTATATTTTTCTATATTTAAATTCCACCATCATAAATTGGTTTCTTCAGAAACAGAGTCTGAAATGGAGATTTTTGTGGAAGATGCATACTAGAAATCAAAGCCTGTAAAAGTAGAAAGAAGCAGAATTGGACAATTCAGGGAATCAAAATGTAAATCAAGCTTGGCAAAGCCTTACCCAGTTCCAGTGGGAAACTCTGATTCCAGTATTGAGTAAGACCTTTGTTGGGTGAAAATAACTGAGTATTTCTAAGATGTTCCTTCAGAAAGTCTTGCTTTATCTTACAAGAAACCTATTTCTTCTTACTGAGGCGCTATAAGGTTTTAAAGATGAGCGAGTGTTTTCTAGGCATCTTACTTCTCATGTTATTCATTATAGGCAAACCCACGAGGTAGTTATTCTCTTCCATCCTATGCTTCTGCAAGAGATCACCAAAGTGATCTTTTTGAGCTGTCTCACAGTTTAGTGCAGATCTCCAGAGGACCAATTCAAGGTCTCCTAAGTACATTCAGATTAAGACACAGTTGCCTTCTTTTACAAATTGAAGTGGTCAAGAATTATTTATTAAGATAAATAAATCATTGTGTTTCACTCTTCATTATTTGTCCAAATACTCAAGCATATATTTTGTCCTAAAATAATGGTACTCTAAGCTCTTCCAAACTTAAATAGTGAGCTTCTTCAGGGAAGATATAAGGGTTTTTCTGTTTTTGTATCTCTGATACTATCAATAGTAGGAATGAGAATTAGTTAGGTTTTAGTAAAGCAACAACTGTAGTAGTAGTACATTTTTATTTCCAGGTACTGTTTATTTCTAGGCACTTTAGCTTATTTATTCCTTACAACAATCCCAAGAGGTAGTTAGAACTATTTACAGATTAAACAATTACAGAGAAAAATATTCTGTTCAAGATACGCGAGTCATAAGTTCACTACAACCAGAACACAAAATTATTGGCTTCAAATATTGCACTTCCTGTCATTCGTGAATGGTGCCTAACTAGTATAAGGTGGTGAATTGGAAGAGAGAAAACAAGGGAAAGAAGAAAAAAAAGAGCAAGATCAACAGAATAGACAGAAAATACTCATCTAGGTATATATGTCACAGTGAAGTTTAGGATAAAACCTAACAATTGAATAAATAATTTAGGGCAGTTTTTGAATGGGTATAGAATATGTGTTACTGTAAAAGATAGCAAAAGGTGCCATGTAATATGAGATAAACAGACGGCAGTCAATTGTATTTTAATAAAACCAAAAAATAGAAGAATAGATGTTCAAGGCAGAGATCTGAGAATAAGAGTGAAGTGGGTTTGGGCTCTAGAATGAGGTATTGTTGTTTGAACTTGTTATATTCTAGGAAAGCAGAGAGGGCACGTCATAAGGATAGCGGCACCATGGTCAATGGGATGAGAGAGGATTCAGCGTTTGATAAAGCAAATTCTGAAATTGCTTCTACTAATGTTATCATTCACCGCTGAGGACTTTGGTCTTATCTCTTCTAAAACATAAAAGAAGGCTAATTCATTTTAAAGGCAGTGTTCTCTTTGTCCCTCTGCAGTCCACTCAAGGAGCTAATGTATTTAGAGAGCTTTTATCATGGAGCCAGCTTGATTTCTCCCTTCCACATACTAAGTAAATTTCAGTGAATTAAATGACAAAAAGCCATCTGCTTTCTATAAATAAGCTCTTCTAATACCTGGCAAATCTTAAAAGTCAAGCTGACAACGAATCTCTGTATGATCAATGATCCAAATTGTATAATTCATCTTCTACTGAGGAATACTGGCCTTTTTGTGGCCAATAGGAAGAGGATTCATCCATGTGTCTAATTTGAAGATCAACATTTTATAGAAAATTAAATTTTATTCTGATAATCTTTGCACGTGCTCTTTCAACTGTCAGAATTCAGTATTCTGCAACAACACAGGGACAGTACCTACTCATCCCTAAATAGTCATCTCAAATGCATGCTCCTTATGGACTCTTTCCTTAACTCATCGGTAGACAATTTATTATTTCTATAGAAAGAATAAAATTATCAGTAAAAACAATTATAATTTAATTATTAAGAAATTAATCTGTGCTAGCTGCTTACATGCATTATTTCCCTTTAATCTTCACAGGAACACTTGAGGATGAATACCAACATCACCTTAATTAATCATATGAGGAAAATGATACAGAACAATTTAATACTTTCCCAAGATCATGCAGCTATATAATGACGGGGCAAAGTCTGGGATCAGAACAACTCGAAACCCCAATTGTCTGTGTTAGTAAATTATGCGGTGACCATAAAGAATGGCACTTACTTTAATCTTGCATATTTATTTATATGTTTTTCTTTTTCTTTTTTTTTTGGAATTGGAGTCTCACTCTGTCGCCCAGACTGGAGTGCAGTGGCCGCTCCCGGCTACCGCAGCCTCAACCTGCTGGGCTCCGGCGATCCTTCCGCCTCAGCCTTCCAAGTAGCCGGAATTACAGGCATGCGCTACCATGCCTGGCTGATTTTTTGATTTATTGTAGAGGAGGTCTCGCTGCCTAGGCGGGTCTCGAACCCGCGGGCTCAGGCAGTCTACTCACCTCAGCCTCCCAAAGGCGCGGGATTACAGGCTGAGCCACCGAGCCCAGCTTATTTATATATTTTTCTACTCCAATAAACTAGGTATGCCCTGTGGTGAGAGACTATATATCATTCATTTTTGTTTTGGTAACTCTTAAGATAATGATTGGTTCATAGTAGATATTCTATTAAACTTTTCTAAAACTACTACAATCTGTAAAGGTAATTCTATAAATTATCACATGCTAAGATTGTTAGAGTTGTGCCTAGCATATAGGATCTACTGCTTTAAGAAGAACATTGGGAATAAGTTTCAATAGATGTGTGTGATATCTTTCTGATAAGATGATGATCTGGGAGCAGTTAGGAGTTTAAATGTGCTACCCACTTTTTTTTTTTTTTTTTTTGAGTTGGAGTCTGAATAGTTACCAGGAAGGGATAGTTGGAACTGACAGAATCTTCTATTCAGACTAAGCTAAATAAGGATCATGGGTAAGAAAATTTCCTAGCTATTTTCAGTATGATGATGCACACTCTAGATATTAAGAGACAAGTTAACAGGAGTCTGGAGTTTCTTACTGTATTCTGAGAGTTATTTTGTTTCTTTTGTTCTCTGTTCTGCAAGCTTCAGTAGGCTTGTGATTCTTTCTGTGGCTACTGCCCCTTTTTTTCTCTTCCTTTTAGGAAATATTTGTTGAGCTCATACTCAATGCTCAAATATTTGTTGAGCTCATACTCAATGCCAGTGTACACTAGGTATACTGTAGGTGGAAAATAGAAATAGTCCAGTCCTTCTTGAAGACTACGATCAGCTATAACATCCCAGGGGCTGTGTGTGTGTGTGTGTTTTTTTTTTTTTTTTTAATGTGCTACTTTGTTTTTGTCTTTAGTAAGGATATGATATAAAAGCTACACAATCTATATCAAATTGTTATAGACAAACCCAACATTTTGGAGGAAAGCTCTTGATTTCCTGTCTTTAATCATTTATCATATTACGCATGAGGGTGTTCTAGAAATTCTAAAACACATAAAAAGAGAAAACACATAAAACGAAAAGAGCATATTAGTCTCTTGATCTGGGATTTATAAAGTGTGACCATTTGGGGGATAGATCACTTGCAAGGTCTATAAAATGAATGAATTTTGAAGAGGAGTGAATGGTTAATTGTTATTTTCTGATGAAGATTTGCTTTTACTTGACAAGAACTGGAAATATTCAAGAGGCCAAAATAGTGCCTGATGAGAGATACTAGGAAAGCATTTTCAGACATAAAATACCAGGCAGGAAGTTCAATCTTTATATATGCCCAAGGAAGACACAATGCATAAGTCAGTGCAAAATGAACCACTGATATATTGTTTCTGATTGTTCGTGTATAATTCACTTCCACACTGCCTGGTAAATGGCCATATATTAAGAAGGTCAATCAATAAAAGAAGAAATAAAAAGAAGGGCCTGAATTGAGAGCAGGGGTAGAGAAAACCAATGAAACAGAGACTGGCATTCAAACACATAACAGAAAAAAAAACCCTATTAACTTTAATGCCATTTTATTCAAAATACATTATAAATTTAAGTCAATATCATACATTGAATTGAATCATTTTTTTTTACCACATACAACACACCTGTATACACACATACACACACAAACATACACAACACATACTATCTGCAGGACCTGACCCCAGATTGTGATTAATACATAGAGAATAAATAGAAAAAATTGAAATATTTTTTCCCAAGAAAACAAGTAAATATTACTGAACCCGCATATTTTGTTTTTCCTTTACATTTTTAAGAGTTTAGGAACCTGGAACCCTATGATATCAGACTGGGAGTCAGAAAGGGAATTCAATTTGAGTTAAAAGAAAAATCTCAGTGGAATAATTTTAACAAAGGGATAAAAGAGGACTCAGGAGATAGTATAATGAGAAATAGTAATAACCCTTCCAGCAATCATGGCTCGATGGGTGAACATAATCTGAGATTAGAAGACCCACCAGGGAGCTACAAAGTTACAGGACCGCTTGATGAAATAATTTAATACCTACTGGCTCCAATAAACAGCATGTACAAAGAATATTCAGTGACCTGGCAGTCCTGCTAACCCAAAGAATGAGGGAACCTGCTTCAGGCATGGATAAGTCTCATATTTCCCCCAAATTTCCCACAAACCCCTTTTACTATTCCTTTTACTATTTGATTCAGTTTTACTCTATGCTCAGAATGTGAATCAGTCCCTGATACCATTGTTTGGAATCTTAGAAACAAGGTTTAGTTGAGAAATAAGACATAATATATAAAAATAAAAATAAATCTGATACTGTCATAATTATTAACACTGTGAATTTGCATGGCATTTCATAGGTTGGACATATTTTTATGTCATTTGACCATTATAACAAGCCTAGAAGGCAGTTTTTGCAAGACAGGTGCTGGCAATAACTACTACTATTGTACCACTGATTTCTTATAATAGAAACGCTAACAACACAATCAGTGTTTATTATGTGTTTACTCTGTGCTAGACTCTTTCATATGCTCATCATCTGTTTTCATCTTAGCAACAATTATATAAGGGGACTGAGGAATGAAGGCTTTGGGAAGATAAGCTATACACCCAACATACAGTTATTTCTGGTGGAATCAGTATTTGAACTCAGGTCATCTACCTTGAGCCAATTCTTTTATATAATCCACTATCTTACCTTAAGCACAGTATAATGGTTAGTATCCCTCACTCATACGTCCTTCTGCCTTCAATTCTTCTTCCTGCTATACCAGTCTTAAATGCTAAGAGTTAGTTTTGTACAAACTGGACAGTGGGAGAGTAAGCACCCATATCAACTTTCCCTGAATTCCTTTCACCTAGAGCAAGTCCTTTATCTATGATGCTCAGGGCCCTCTGACATCACCATTTCATTTGCACAGGCTTCCTTCCAGGCAAACAGGGGACAAGACACATTATCCTCTACTTAATAAGCCAGATCCCTAGGACCCTGTGGGGCAAAAGCATGAACTGCCAGAGGTAAACTTTGATTTATTTACATCAAAGCCCAAGATAGGCCCAGATAAACTTCTCACCTGTCATGCTCATCAAGAGGAAGCAACCAAGTACAGAGTGAGATTGCAATTCCAATTTTCAGTTGTCGGATGCCTCCTTGAAATACCAGCAATCGGACCAATTAGCTCCAGTTGTTTAGATGGCATTAGATCCCTATCTGGTAACCATCAGAGTGAAACCAATAATTCATTTCACATAGGCACTGTAGTGCCATCAGATAGTAATGCCATTTAGTTACTGCCAACTTAAGGCATTTTTGAAATAGTGACCTCAAGATTTAAGCTGCAAAATTCCATTATCTATTCTCAAGCCTGCCAGAGCTGAATTTTTGAAATATCCTATTAAGTTTTCTGCTCTGATAAAAATTCAGAGGCCCTTTTCGTATTAATCTCCCCATAGCAAATGAAATTTGCTGAATGGTAGAATTAATTTGCTTCTATTTATGTATTACTGCATTTTGGAAAAAAAATAATTGCTCTCAGTATCACTTTTTCAGCATTACTAAAAAAAAAAAAATACTTTTAGTTATTTCCTCACTTATTTTATTGTTTAGAGTCCCCACAGTAAATAGCTTATACTTCACCTTTCAATCACTTTGGCATTTTAATTAAAATATAATTGCCATTCAAAGTATAATATTGCATAAGTTTAGGTAATTGTCTATGTCAGGTCACTAGGTATATTTTTAAAAAGAAGCTTAAAGTAATCTAAAACATTCAGGAAATATATAACTTCTACATATTTACTTAAGGCAGGTATACCCTAGCATATTTCATTATTTCCCTAAGGCAACTTTCCCATTTTAATTATGTAATGAAATTGAGAAGGCGTACAAAAGAGAAAGAAATAGCTCCCTATGGAATTTGTAATAATGAAATATAAATGTTTTCATTGCTGTGAATTTGTAGAAAATCTATAGGATCCTGAAATAAAAGAAAATTGATGACTCATTTTTCTATCAAAAATGAACAAGGACAAATAAATATCTTTTAATAATAGAAGAGGGACCAATGTTCCAAGTACACATCTGCCCACCATGCCCTTCCCACACAAAACTTCTTTCCACAACTTGGGGTCTATTCTTATGTTATTATTGATTTTGGTTGATGATTTCAGAGCTTATGAGAATTATATTTATTTATTTATTTTAATGAACTCAATTGGGATGGTTTTAGAGATGTCCAGACCATACTCAAAGAATATACAATGCCCCAATATTAGTATCTTCTAATAACAGAAGTTTATTTCTTCTCGTTCTATAGTCCATTGTGAATTGGCTTAGACTCAGCTTCACACTCTAAAGCAGGCTGACAAATCAGTCCCCCTTCAAATATTACAGATTACCTCACTGGGGATTAACACCCTAGCAGTTCAAACCTGCAGTTCAAGAGAAAGTTATGTTGTTTCTATCTACAATATATTGAAAAAAACTATTCACATAGTTCTATCCACTCTTAAGTGAAAAATAAAATGATATCCACAACTTTTCCAAAGGCAGAAATCTGGACATATTTGATGAGCATCACCAATGACTACTCCAAATTATATTTGCTACGTATTACCATAGTAATGCAGTGATTAGCTGTACTATGATTATATCACTTTGACATTTTATTGAATCAGTAATCAAGATGGTTTTAAAGTCTCTTCAACCTGACTGAACCTTGGACAGGTTTCTTCTTAAGTATAGACTCCTCACCTTTTTAACTTTGACATTTAATGGTCTAGGAAGGCACTGCTCCTGTTTTCAATTTATATGGAAGGATTGAAATCTAACTTTAAGTGTCAATTAGTAAACACACATAGCTTAATTACATTGACCAATCTCCTTCCCTAATATCCTCCACTAGTTTCACCCCAGTGTTTAAAATTCTTTTGTTTCAGGAGAACTGAGTTCAGATTCTTTCTCCTTTGGAAGTGTCTCTGAAAAAATTATTGTATATATGCAATGTGTAAATCATGGTGTTTGCCATACATATGCATAGTGAAATGATTACCACAGTCAAGAAAATGACCTTAACCTTCACCTTCCTGAATTACCTTTTTTCTCTTTTGTGTGTGTGTGTGATAAGAACACTAGAATCTAATTTCTTAGCAAATTTTCAGCCTATTGATAAAGTCTTTCTTGACTGTTTAACTCTATTATAATTTGTCTTTGATTTTATCAATTATTGAGTATCGATGGTATATAAAACTTTGTGATAGCTTTGGAAATAAATAATAATGATAATTAATGATAATATTTAGAGACTGCTTGAGGCCTATCTTAGTATATGGTGTATACTTTACTGTATTTCTCAGTTAATCCTCAATATAATTTTGTGAGGCATTTGCAACTAATTCTTTATGTTATAAATATAGAAACAGAGGCACACAGAGATTTAGTTAAGAAATCACCTAGAATGCCTAGAGTCATACAGTTCAGAGGTAGCATGGCCAGAAACTTAATACAACACATTAGAGATTACTTCTGCCTGTAATAGGTTATTTTTTATTGGGGTAGGTAAAAAGAGATGAAAGATCACCAAAATATGATATACTAAAGATTTTTAAGAAGACATGTATATTCAAGATAGTGTGTAAAGACCCAGTGAACTCTCATTTAGGGTGTTGAGAAGAAAAAGGAAAACCAGGAAAAGGCAACCAATGAGGGAGACATTACATCTGCAACTTGTGCACAGTCTATGTTGCTCTTCCATGGCTTAATTTGAAGGCATAGCTTATTAAAAGACAAGGAGGTATGAAAAACTATAGTGCATTTGGAAAACAAGTCGTTTAACTTAGCCAAGTAGATGAAAGAAGCTGGGAAATGCACCTGTTGCTTTTTTGGTTACTATAGTATCTACTGATCTTTTTTTTTTTTTTTTTTTTTTTTGAGTTGATCTTACTTTGCTGTCCAGAATGGATGTCAGTTACCATAATCATAGCTCAGTGCAACCTTGAACTCCTGATTGAATACCTTTTTGTTTGTGTCTGGTACATTCATGTCAACATTATTTCAAGTGGCTACTATGTATGTGCTAGACCATACATGTTCTGAAAATATAGTAGAAAACAGACATTGCTTTTGCACTCTTGAGTTTATAATGAGAAAAACAAGAAAATAAATTTTAAAAATTGGAAACAAGATAACTGCAGTGGTAACTGTAATAAACAATATTCGTGAGTAAAGGAGTAGCATATAACAGATGGAAGGTGTTTTGTTTTGTAAAAAATGGTCAGTGAAAAGCCTCTCCAAGAAGGAAAGGCACATGTGAAAAGAGACATTGATTATATGAAGAACCAAAGCAGAAACAGAATCTCATGTATGATGATGCTTTAATGGAAATAAGCACCTTTTGACCTGTTGGAAGACTAACAAGAAACATTGGGTACATGGAAATGAGGGAACATGGTAAAACATAAAATCAGAGAAGTGGGAAGGGGCAAGTTGTGTTAGAAATGTGGGTTAGCATTAATAAAATAAATTTTATTTTAAATGCAGTAGGAGAGCATTGGAAGGTTTTGAGCAGGATGATGACTTAACTGAATTTACCAAATTCATGTTTAATCTGGTTGTTGAGAGAAAAAAGCCACCGTACCTGGTGTCAAGATCTGAAATAGAGACACCATTTGGACAACTATGTCAGCAGCCCAAGTGGGAGATGTTGGATAAGGCATAGAGCCAGGGAAATAGTGATTGGATTTGGAATACACATTATTGGTCATTTATTTATTGTTTCTAAAAGACTATTTTACTTTAAAACAAACATAGAGTTGGATATAAATATCCTTTTAAGCATTATGGTGGGGAAGGTTACAGTAAATGGTCACACTGATCAACTCTTCTTCTCTGCTGAGTCCACTGTTATCAGAGAGTCATATAGAGTATGAGATGTCTTTCTTCCTTTACTTCCTTGTTTGTTGTAATAGGAGTCCTTTGATGACAGTAACTGTGTGACCAATATTTCTATAACTATTTGGCAATTATTGCAGTGGCTGGTTTTTCTATTAGCATCTTACAACCAATCATTTCTTTTTTTAAAAAAAATAAGTCACTTTATTTATTTATTTATATATTTATTTATTTATTTTAAAGATGTGGATTACAATTGAGAGTTTGGTATATAAATGTTCATTTTCCCGGTACCCTTGATGATGTGTGCCTCTCCTTCCCCTGGAAATTTCCCACTACTGTCAATCCCTTTCTTATAGTATCATGAAAATTGTTCAAGGTTCGCTTATAAGTGAGAACATATGGTACTCTGCTCTCTGTTTCTGTGATAGACCACTGAGAATGAAAGACTCTAAATCCATACAAGTAGCTGCAAAGTCCATGTTTGTCTTTCTTTATGGCTGTATAATATTCCATTGTGTATACGTACCACATTTTTTTATCCAGTCCAACTTCGCTGGGCATCTTGGTTGGTTCCATGTTTTTGCTATTGTGAATAGAGGGGCAACAAACATAAGTGTGCAGGTAACTTTTTAGTAGAATGATACTACTGGGTATATTCCCAATAAGGGAATTGCTGGGTCATATGGAAGGTCAATTTCTGGTTCTTTCAGAAATTGCCACACTATTTTCCAATATGGAAGCAGTGTAGAAGTGGTCATATTCCTCTGCATCCTCACCAGTATCTGTTGTTGTTTGTTTTATTAATCATGGCCATTTCTATGGGGGCTAGGTGGTATCTCAATGTGGTTTTGACATGCATTTATCTGATGATTAGTGAGGCTGAGCACTTTTTCATGTGTCTGTTGGCTGCCCATATATCTTCTTTTGAGAAGTGTCTATTCATGTCTTTTGCCCACTTTTTAATGGGATTGTTTGGTTTTTTTCCCCCTTTTTCGCATTTGAGTTCCTTGTAGATCCTAGATGTTAGATCTTTGTCAGACATACAGTTGGCAAATATTTTTTCCCATTCTGTGGGCTATCTCCCTGCTCTCTTGATGGTTTATTTTGCTTTACAGAAGCCTTTCAGTTTGATGAAGTTTCACTTGCCTATCTTATTTCTTACAGCATGGGCACTTAGAGTTCTGATCAAGAATTGCTTGCCAGTTCCAATTTCCATAAGGGTGTCTCCTATGTTTTTGAAGGTTCTTATAGTTTGAGGTTTTACATTTAGGTCTTTAATCCACTTAGAGTTAATTTTTGTATATGGTGATAGGTAGGGGTCCTATTTCAATCTTCTGCATGTGATCAGCCAGTTTTCCCAGCACCATTTACTGAATGGGTTCTCCCCTCCCCAGTGGTTTAAGTTTGAGGCTTTGTCAAAGATAAGTTGGTTGAGAAATAGAGACTTTGCTTCCGGAATCTCTATACTGTTCTTTTGGTTTGTATGCCTGTTCTTGTACCAATACCTGGCTGTTTTGATTACTGTAGCCTTATAGTAAAGTTTGAAGTGTGGAAGTGTGATATCTTCTGGTTTGTTTCTTTTGCTAAGGATTGTTTTGACTATTTGTGGTCATTTATGTTTCCATATGAATTTCCAGGTCAGAGAAAAATGATGTTGGTAATTTAATGGGTATTGCATTGAATCTGTAGATTGCCTTTGGTAGGATGGACATTTTAATAATGTTGATTCTTCCTACCTATGAACATGGAATATTTTTCCATTTGTTTGTGTCTTCTTGGATTCCTTTGAGCAATGTTTTGCAGTTCTCATTGTAAAGGTCTTTCGCTTCTTTGGTTAGGAAGATGCCGAGGTATTTCTTTTGTGTGTGTGTGTGTGTGTGTGTGTGTGTGGTTATTTTGAAAGGGATTGTGTTTTTTATTTGGGTCTCTGTCTGCTTGTTGTTGGTGTAAAAGAATGCAACTGTCTTTTGTATATTTATTTTGTAAATATTTTGTAAGAGACTTTGCCAAAACCCCTTATCGGTACAAGCAAGTTTCTGACAGATTCTCTTGGATTTTCAAAGTATGGAATCATATCATCAGCAAAGAAAGATAACTTGACTTCTTCTTTTCCCGTTTGGATACCCCTGATTTCCTTCTCTTGTCTAATTTCCCTAGCTAGGACTTCTAACACAATGTTGAATAAGAGGAGTGAGAATGGGCAGCCTTAGCAACCAATCATTTTTTCTAATTTGGTTACAGCAGTTTTATTGAGTTAAATATATAGTCATTATTAATCTTCTCTTTCTCTATCATATTGAGCCTCAACAAAGCTGCTACCTCATTTTTCTGCACATTAGAAGATGATACAGCCTAACAATAAGAGGCACCTTGATCATGAAGATGACTTCTGAATTTTCTGACTGCAGCCAAGTAATATTTCTCAGTAAAGTAGGCCTCCTCTTCTCTCAAGAGGTATTTGCAAATTATCTGATAATATTTCACAAAACTTATGAGTCTTATTTAAAAATTCTAACACAGTATTTCCTTTCTCTGTTACTAGAATGCCCGTTGTAATCACTTGTATGGCCTCACCTTTGCAATGTATGTAACAACCTTGCTTAAAGCCCTTTAGTGTGTTTCCTAAGAGGAAGATGAGATTATCTGAAAAAATCACTGAGCAGGAAGCAAAAGAAATTGTACATATCCTTTTTCCTAAACACAGGTGCCAACTGCAATGGTATGGATACTAAGGAAGGATGGACAAAAAGGTTGGGCAACAGGTTCCTATAAGCCAAGCACATGAAGAGAGTGATAAGTTGGAAAATAATTCCACTGACCACTACTGAGACTCCAGACTCCACTTTCTGAATCACTTGGTCTTTGACAAGGCTGTGATATTGGAATGCAGAAGAAGGTTAGAAGAACTTTGGACTGGACACTTTTTGAGCAGGTTCATTATCAGGCCCAGTGAGAGTCCCTCTGGATCTCTGGGCTAAGCCTTTCAGCCATAAAGTCTTTTTCACTAGACCATCAAAGTCCACAGGTGGCCAATTCTGAAGCAGAGTAATCACTGTTAGGGCCCTGGAGCTCAGAAACAGGTGTTCAATTTGCAGCAGCTGCATTTTATAGGCAACTTTACTGACAAAGGCATGCATATTCTTGGATTGTTTCTGATGAATACAAGACAGTATCCCCAAAACACTGGAATTATTCTTTGGAGGGTGGACCCCTTGTAGTACAGGCTTCCCCTGTTAGGTAAGTATACTAGGAAACCAGTGGTGTCAGTGTACCAGCTAGCAGTGTTGTGAAAGGCTGCATTCAGTTTCAGTGAATTTTTTGTTTGGAGATTCTTTCATCGTGTTTGCCCATTTCATGATGGATGATTTAAGAGTGCACCTGCCCACACTGCATTGAGTATTCAGCAGTTTTTGATTCAAAATGTCATGACCCTCATGCCCACACTTCCTACTCACCAATCTCTCCCCAAAAGATTTCATTTTGTTTCCCCAGATGAAAAAAGTCTTCAATGGGATATGTTTTGGTACTGAGGAAAAGGCAAAACAAAAAAAGGCAGAAGTACTAAAAGGCATCAGTATTGAGTTCAAAATCTGATTTGAGCAGTGGAAGAAGCATTTCAATAGGTATGTTGCATTGAGCAGAGAGTACTTTGAAGGTGGCTGAAGTTTAAACATGTAAGCATAAATACACAATATTTTGTAAGTAAATGCCAGGTGTTTTGGGGTCTCCTTTTGTGCATCTTGTAACCAAGTTATGGGTTCTGACTTATCCTCCTAGATGCCAGAAGTGGAAGTGACTCAAAGTCTCCAAAGTATATGCGGTTATTTACAAAATTTTCAGAGAATCACACTGGCTTTCAACAACTTAGTTGCTAATTTTTTTTTTTTTGGTTTAGGAAGTCATAGAAGCTGATATACATTAAGAGTTTCTTTCGGCTGGTCATGGGAGCTCAAGCCTATAATCCTAGCACTTTGGGAGGCCTAGGTGAGAGAATTGCCTGAGCCCATGGGTTCGAGACCAGCCTGGGCAATTTGGTGAGACTTCGTCTCTACAATAAATTTTAAAATAATAATAATAAGGCATGGCAGTGCACACCTGTAGTTCCAGCTACTTGGAAGGCTGAGGTAGAAGGGTCGCCGTAGCCCAGCAGATCGAGGCTGTGGTTGCCATATGTGTGCCACTGCCAACCAGCCTGGGCAACAGAGTGAGACTCTGACTCAAAAAAAAAAAAAAAAAAGGTTCTTTAAATATCTTATTATAACTGACACTAATTAGAACAAGCTAAGTCTCAAAAATTAGCTGTTAAAAAAATGGCTCCATCATAATATTCAAAAAACAAAATGTAGGAATCAAGGTCTTGACAGAACAGCTTCTTGTCCCTTTGGGAAAAATTCAACAGGAGAATGCATAACCATTCTGCATTGTAGTTTTTACATATTTGAAGAATAGAACCCAATAGAGTTTATTGCCACCAAAGATGTGCCACGTGTAAAAGTTAGTTGACATCCGTAACAGCTCACCAACCACTTTCAGTACCAGAAATTTCATTCCTGCTACTATAATTGGCACAGGCAGATCATAGTTGTATTTTTAAAAAAGACAACTCCAGAAAGTCAATGTAACTGCAGTGACTTGGTAGCAGAACAATGGGATGTTTCTGGATAGTGTGTTATAGATTCTGAATACCTTTTTTATTTACACACAACTTTGAGAAAATGTGTCTAAGTATTTTGTTCAGGGTGAAGGAAGAATACCAAATGACTCTCAGATGTTTGTGACTCATTTCATCCAAGATCTTACTAACTTCTTCTGGAAGGACATCAACAGATTGAAGGGATTCCTTGGTGAGCAGTTTAGTGACATAATGAATCACTTCAGAATGGAGAACACTACATATATTATCACTTGGCTTACATGGAGTAATTCTCTTATAGACAAGAGACACATAGCATTTCATTGCAAATTCCAAGTCACTGACATGTCTCCTCTCTAAAATATCTTCCGACTCATCCTGATTTTGGAGCTATGTCAAGTAGAGGAGCATGTTAGCACTAGGACTGGTCGAGTCAAAGAATAAATAAGAGTTAGATTAACTAGAAGAATCCCTGGTGTGGCTGCTGTTCCTGGCAGGACCTGGACAAAGATTCCTTGCTAAACAGTTGTGGTGCTAGGCCAGGTGCGGTGGCTCAAGCCTGTAATCCCAGTACTTTGGAAGGCTGAAGCAAGAGGATTACCTGAGCTCAGGGGTTCGAGAGCAGCCTGGGCAAATTGGTGAGACCTCGTCTCTACAATAAATCAAAAAGTAAGCCAGGCGTTGTGGCACATGCCTGTAGTTCCAGCTACTTGGAAGGTTGAGGTGGAAGGATCGCCTGAGACCACCAGCAGGTCAAAGCTGCGGTGGCCATGAGCGTGCCACTACACTCCAGCCTGGGCAACAGTATGAGACTCCAACTAAAACAAACAAACAAACAAACTAAAAGCAGTGTTGGTGGTGTTAGTATGCTGCTGGAGGTGGAGGTGGTTCTTTTACACAGAACAGCTGAAAACTGATCTTGCCTAGAGACTCACTACTCTCTGTATCTGCCCACAAGACCCCTGGGTACCACCATTTTCACAGTGAAATACATTTTTAAAGACATTTGCAGAGGGATTAGATACTGTGTGTCTTTAAAGAGAGGACTTGATAGAATTTTATTTTACTGAATATAGTCCTATTTACTGATATGTTCACAATTCAAGGATGAGCAATAAGAGGTAGTGGAAATAAAAACTTTAGCTTTGGATAATTATTATTGGAGAGTGTGTTAGTTTCAAGATAACTATTAAGTACCAATAATGATATTTCAAATGGGAAGTCAAACATTTATTCTAGAGATCAAAAGAGTCACCAGTATAGTAATGTTATTTAAAACCATGAGATTAAATGAGGCAATTTGAAAGGTTAAAATCAATGGGGAAGAAAATAGTTTACTTTTGTTTCTATTTTGTTTAAAAGGCTATTCTAAGTACTTTGAAGCAATGATTAAATGAGATTGTAAATGTACATTTATTCAATCGTTGCTTAAGTGTAGATGATAGATATTTTTTCATATTATGCAAAGAAGAAAATTATGACTCACAGAGTTAAGTAAGTTGAACAAGGTTATACAACCATACGGGAAGCTGGAATACAAAACCAGGTCTGGGAGTCTTACTCCTGAAAACCTGCTTTATAAGGTTCTACTCGAAGAACCTTGTATAATCAGGAAAAGCATCATTATCTAAAGGCCTGAGCTTCCTTGAATGTTGATGGAGGCTCTGCCTTCCCTAGATTGCATACCATGGCTTTTGGGGAATTCTATAGTAGATGAATCTAAGGTGATGCCTTAGTATTCTGTTTACCATCTTCCTTCACTACTCAGATGACAAGATCCCCCATTATCAACTTCATTAGTGCTTTCTTCTGAGTTTGTAAATATTAACCCATTTGTGTTATTCTTTAGACTGTAATTTCCATGAAATTCTTATTGTAACCTAAACATCTAGCACAGTTTCTGGCTAGCATCAGCACTTGCTGAGTAAATGAATGTTTTCTTTTCTACATCAGTCTCCCTCTTTCACTGTCTTGGTTTAAGTTAAAATCTCAGCTTCCTTCTCTCTCTTTTTATTTTTAAAGAAAATTAGCCTTAATTGTCCTTAGTGGGCATCTGGAATTTGACTTTGAGCTCAAAGGAAGAAAACTATAGTTTCTGTCCAGGACATGGTCTCTCAAAGACCAGACAGTCTAATTACCTGGGTAGCTTGTTAAAATGCATATTCCAGGACACCACTACAAAAGATTTAGAATGAAAAAGTCTTTAAGGAGCACTCAGGCAATCATTAAGCACTTTCAGGTTGAAAACCTGTAACTTATCCTAGGGGATTTGTTCTAAGGTACCTAATAATTTTTCCTTTGTATTGCTTGGGAAATCTTTGCACTTAGCCTCTTCCCCAAAGAACAGACTTGAAGTTGATGGTATTGGACCTAAAAATCAGTTGCTATTCTTATAATGTGTACAACCCTTCTGTGATTTTTAAACTTTTCTAGCCTTTTTTCTATTTCTTTGAAATACATTATATTTTATTCTCACAACTTAAAGCTGTTTATTTTGTTCTTTTTAAAATACCAAACAATGCACTTATCATATACAGCATCAATAAATGATAGAGATTGTCCTAGATTTTGACCATTGTTAATAGTAATAATTTGCATAGCATATAAGTACCTACCCAGTTAGACAGAAATGTGATATTTTTAGGTGTCCAAAATAATGTTGTGAATAAGATATTAGGTTGTTAGAATACACTCCCATAGGCTTTAAATTCTAAGTAGAATAATGCATCATTGCTAAGGGAGAAATGGAATGTAGATGCAAGTAGTCTATGAAATATAAAAAAGGAACTGGCTTTTAGTAATCTGATTTAAAGAATTGTTTCACTGATGTGAATGGGGCCGGCCATTCAGTCCCATCCTATTTCTATAACAACAATGACTATATCCAGGATAGTAAGTTAGTGGTTCTTCATGCCTTTCTAAAGATACTTGAGTAACTAGAAATAAATTCTGGGTCACATTACTGTAAATATATCTCATGGAATTGTATGTGGAGTTATGACAGTTGGGCAAATGACAAAATAGGCCCAGTGTTTGATGAGTCTTTTTTGTTTTTCCCTTTGAGTTGGAGTCTCACTCTGTCACCCTGACTGGAGTGCAGTGGCCGCTCCTGGCCACCAGCCTCGACCTGCTGGGCTCCAGCGATCCTTCCGCCTCAGCCTTCCAAGGAGCTGGAACTACAGGCGCATGCTACCACGCCCGACTAGTTTTTTTATTTTATTGTAGAGATGAGGTCTTGCTGTCTCGAACCCGCGGGTCTCGAACCCGCAGGCTTGGGCAATCCACTCACCTCAGTCTCCCAAAGGCGCGGGATTACAGGCTGAGCCACCGAGTCCGGCTCATATTTATAATTTAAAAGAAAATAACTTGCTGTTGAAAGATGCCTGGAAACAACATTCAGGGCTTAGAAATAGAAAATATAGAGGAAAAAATTAGATATATTTTTGTAGTTCTTAGAGTTTAGCGAACTTGAAGAAAGGCTGAACTGAAATGAAGCTGGAGAGTTTAACAGAAAACTGTATACACAGAAGTTTAGCTATCTGGGAAGTAGAGAGAATGCCTGCTTCCCCTCAGTATGTTTTTCAATAATGGCAACTTTTGACTATTTACTTATTTATTTTAGTTTATGTATTATTTAAGATAATACTGGCTATAGTAGCAAATGTCTCAAAAAGATATATCTGTTCAAACATGAGAGAAGTTTTTTCTTGCTCATCTGAAATGAAAATCAGCAACTCAGGCAACTCAACCCCAAGTCGTAAATTGAGGGACCTAGGCCCTTTCTTTCCTGTGGCTTTGCTACAAAACCAGTGTATTCTTATATCCTACTTAGGAAAGGACTAGACAACATCAAGGATTCATAAAGGCTTCTCTGAGTCATTCCTCGGTGTTATGAGCACCAATTCTGTTCACTACAAAAATAGAATATCACACGAGCAAGTCACATGATGCTCGGAGAAGCTGGTAAATGTGAATCATCTGTAGATCCAGGCAGAAGATGAAATAAATTTTGTGCACAACTCTACTCTCAGCCACATGATACTTGTTAATTAAATCTATACTGAAATAATATTGGGAAAGGTTGTTTGAAATATACAATTGAAATATTTTCAGAACAAAACACACAACAGAAGATAATCAAGAAATTACACATATTTTATGTGATCACTCTATTGTTAAATTTCCAGGTCCCCATTTTACTCCCTTTGATATTAGACTAAGGCACTTTGGCACTTCTAGGCCAATTTATTAAAGACACGAGGGTAATACAAGAAGCATGTATTTGACGTTCATGAAGTTAGACTGGGGCCGGAAAGTTGTACAGAGTATGGAGGGAGATAAGAATAAAAGGATATGCTGGAAATAACCATGGAAAGCTGGAACTAGCTGTACTTCTGCATCCTTATGCTGTTCACCATCATATACTCAGGGTATCCTAAAAGATAATTTTCAATGCTTGGTCAGTGCTTTCCAATGGACAAAATTACTTACTTTAATAGACTTTGAAATATAAATTATCTTAAAATGCTCTTGGAAAATGGAGAAAAGATTCAGATATTAAAAACAAAAAGTCAGATGTAAAGCAGAGAGTTGCAGATGCCAGAGCTTGGGGCACAGTGTAAATCTTCTATTTACATACTTACATACATGTAGGCATATGTACATATACACATAAATACATAAAATAGTACAGTATAATTGTTGAACACAGAGACTTTGAAGCCAGAATTTGATTTCACATTTTAGTAAAGCTATTAATATATAACCATGGAAAAGTTACTTAATATCACTGTGTCTCAGCTTTGTCATCTCTAAAAAAGGAATATGAAATCCACCACACTTTGTTATTTTGAGTATTAAATGAGCTAATATATGTAAGGCACTAGGAACTGGATTATTGTATGCACTGTACACATCTATCATGATCCTTAATACTTACAAATTATACATGAGGGATATCAAATCCCAAGAGTTTGAGGGAATCTCCATGCTCAAAAAAAATAACCTTTCCAAATTTAATTGTCCTGAATCCCAGAACCTCCTGGGATATCAAAGATTAATAGCACTATCTTTGTAGTTAGACTTTTTAAGTTTGAATGCTAGCTCTTCCCTGTTAACAGTGTGTTGGAATTTTTTTTAACATCTTCAAAACTCAGTTTTCTCATATGTAAAATGGGAAGTAAAATAATAGCCAATTATTAAGATTATTTTGAGGTTAGAATGAAAATTTTTACAGCACAACTCTCAATGTCTGGCGCAAAGTCACCACTCAATACATAGTGTCAATGATGTTGGCTATGATAAATACATAGTGATCAATGTGCTAGTTTATTTTCATTATGTAAACATTATTTATATTTAAAAATAAACTAAAATAACTTGAATAAAATAGCTCCATTCTTAATTTAAAAGAAAATTTCTTAATAGTACAATTTTTTTACCTGTATTGTTTTGAGTTATATCTAATTGCTATATGTGCTTTTTTTTCCAATTCAATTATATACTATTAAAAGGAGAAGAGAAATTGTTAGTATTAATACATGCCTTAAACAATAAAGCATCCAGAAAGTTATTGCAAAACGTGCTGAATTTTAATAATTAATAACTCATTGATAGAAATAGTGCTTAATATATTACAATTGAGTCCTCACCCATATTTCAGACGCATAACTAATATTTAAATATAATGTATTATACTCTTGACATTTGTGCAGACAACTCATGAACTAGAGTCCATGATTTATTCACATCTGTTATAACACATTCTGATAATTTATTTGGAAGAAAGCAATCTGCATTAATCATTTATTAATTATTAATAAAATATAAGCACTGCATTAAAGAACTGCTGTTCAAGAATAACCTTTTCTTCTTGAAGTCAAGGACTTATTTATTTTCACCCTGCATTTTGTAAAGATTAATCACCTTTTAAGTTGTTGTCCTCTGGTTTGACCCTGTGAGGCTTTGGGGAAACACTTCTTACAATTCAGATAGGAATGTGTCTGTTAGGGTTTGAATTGCGTCTCCCAAGAAAGATATGTTAAAGCTGTAACTCCTGGTAGCTCAGAATGTGAATTTATTTGTAAATAAAGTGGTGTAGATATAATTAGTTAAGATACGTCAGACTGGAAGTAAGATAGGCTCCAATTCCAATAAGATGATGGCCTGAAAAGAATTTGGCCTATGTGAAGACACAGAGACACAGGGAAAACACCATGGGTGTAGGGGCTCAAACCTGTAATTCCAGCACTTTAGATGGCTGAGACAAGAGGATCACTTGAGCCCAGGAGTTTGAGATCTGGACAACTTAGTGAGACTTCATCTGTACAATCAATAAAAAAAAAAAAAAAATTAACTGGGCATGACGGTGCACTTGTAGTCCCAGCTACTCGGGAGACTTAAGCTAGAAGAGTATTTGAGTCCAGGATGTTGAGGCTGCAGTGAGACATGATCATGCCTCCGCACCCCAGCCGGGGTGACAGATTTGACCCTGAGTCAGGGGAGTGGGGGAGATGGAGACAGAAGCAACATCACCAGAAGTTAGAAGACAGAAATAGAAAAGATTTTTAGTCCTAGAAGAAACCAATCCTGCCAACACTTGATTCAAAGACTCCCAGTCTTCAAAAAATGTGAGAGAATATGTGTGTGTGTGTGTGTGTGTGTGTGTGTGTGTGTGTGTGTGTGTGTGTGTGTGTTTAAACGACACAGCTTGTGGACCTTTGTTACAGTAGCTCCAGGAAGCTAATATAGTGTATTTCTACTGTCTTTCTCAGTACTTCCCCAAAGGATTCTAAAGGTTTTACTGAAAACAAACAAATAAAAAAGAAGGAACTTTGCATGATGTAATTAGAGAGCTCTGAGTAAAAATTCTGCCACCTGACATTTACATGATTAGTGAATTGAAGACATACTGGAAATGATCTCAAATGACAAAGAAGAAAAATAATAAAAAAACACAGGGCATCAGTGAGCCATAGAACAACCTCAAGTGGCTTATTATATGTACAATTAGAATTTATTTTAAACATGAGAAAGGGGAACATAAAAAATATTGCAGAAATAATGGCATCAATATTTTCAAATTGTAAGTAAACCATAAAGTCACAAATTAAAGAAGCTTGATGAACCAAGAAACATGAAAAATGCTACATTAATACAAATTGTGAACACATTGCTTAAAACCAGTGTGAAGAGAAAAACTTAAAAGCAACTAAAAAAGACACAGTGCAAGCAAAAAAAATGGAATAAAATATTTAAAGTGCTGAAGGAGGAAAAGAAAAAATACACATACACGGCAATTTAAAATTCTGTGATTAGAGATAATATTTTTCAAAAATGTAGATAAATAGGACACTTCAGGCCTGCAAAAATTTTAAAAATTATCACCAGTAGTCTTACACTGCAAGAAAAGAAGAACATAATAGATGGAAATCTGAATGTTTCATAAATAAGTGAAAAGCATTAGCAATGGTAACTAAATGGGTACAGGCAAAAATTTTTTCTTATTATTTAAATCTTTTAAAGAGATACTTGACTCTTTAAGGAAAAATTGATGACAATATATTATAGTGTTTATAATATAATGACCAAACATGTACAATTGTGCAAAAGTTTAGGGAGGGAAGAGATGATTATATATTTTGAATATATTCCTGTAAAGTCCTTATACTATACACGAAGTGGTATTCTTGTACTAAAAGAAAAACTCTGATAACCTCAAAATAGATAGATAGATACATAGATAAAACAAAGGCTAAGTCAAGTACTAAACTAAAACAAAAAGAAGATAAACCTAATAAACCAACATAGGAAATAAAATGAGAGTGGGCATCATCTCTTACTTGGTGCAGAAAAAGCATTTGACAAAATCTAATGTCAATTCATGACAAAATATCTCAATAAATTAGAAATAATGAGGAATCTTCTCAACCAGACAAAGCACATCATAAAATATATATACAGATAGCATCATACTTTAACGGTGAAAGACTGAGTGCTTTGCTCCAAAGCAAGATTGAACACTCTCATCACTTGAATTCAACATTGCGCTCAGATTCTAGTCAGTCATAGGTATGAAAAGAAATAAAAAATATCATACTTGAAACTAAAAGATGTAATTTTATTTGTAGTAAACATAATTTACATTGTAAGAAGAAAATCCTAAGAAATCTAAAAAAAACCCAAATATTTTAGGACCAAGAAGTGAATTTAGCTACATTGTAGTATATAATGCAAATAAACAGAAATCAATTGTATTTTTATATACAAATGAAGAAATACCAGAAATGAAAAATTAAAAACAAACTTTATATTAAATATATTAAATATTCAGAGATAAATTTAACAAAGTATATGTGATTTCAGTATACTGAAACCTACATAATATTTTTGAAAGAAAACAATAATGGCAAGTAAATTAGTGGAGAGATATAATATTGCAATGGCTCATAAGACTCAATAAAGATAATTGTCAATTTTCCCTAAATTAAGTATAGGTTCAACACAATCTTAATAAAAATTCCAACAGAGTGTCTTGGTTTTGTTTTTAGAAATTGGCAAGCTTATTCTAAACTTGAGACAGTAATGCAAAGGACATTGAATATTTAACACAAACTTGAAAAAGAACAACAAGGTAGTGGGTCTTATACTCCTTCAACTCAAGACATGTTACACAATTATAGTAATTACAAAAACACAGTATTAGAAAGATTAATGGTACATACCAAGGCATCAATACAGACCATACATGTTTGGTGGATTAATTGTCAACAAAAATGCAAAGGTAAGTTAGTGGAGTAAAAAAATATTTTCAACAAATAATGCTAAAACATTTGGGAATTGAAAAACAATTATATATATGTATTTATATGTATATATGCCCCCAAAACACTTCCATTATATAAAAAAAAACTCCAAATTATCATAGACCTAAATGTAAAGTCTAAAACTATAAAATTGGTAGAAGAAAGCATAGAGGAAATATTTGTAACTTCTAGTTAGGTAGATATGATACAAAAACAAAATTTCTAAAACAAAAAGTAATATATTGAACTTCAAAATGTCTGTTTTATGAAAGCTCCTGCTAGGAGAATTAGCAGATCAGACACAAAGTGAAAGAACATACTTGCAGATACCATAAAGTAATTGAATCCAGAATATGTTGAAGACTCAAAATTCAACAAACAAGCTACCCAATTAAAAATGTGCAAAAATTCGAACACACTAAGGTAAATGATTTGTGTATCTAAGAAAGCATGCAAATGGCAAATAAGCACATAAAAGAAGTTGAATATCGCTAATCATTAGGAACATGTAAATTTTAACTTCAAAGAGATACTATAGCAAACCTCTGAGTTAAAATTTCTGAACATACCAAGAGTTGCTAAGTATTTGGAAGAATCAGAATGCTCATATACTAACAGTTAAAATATCAAGGGATACATGTCTTTAGAGAGCAATTTGCACTCCTAGGTATTTGTCTATGAGATATAAAAACATTGATCCTATAAAGGTGCTTGCGCAGAAATGTTCATAAAAGATTTATTTGTAAGGGCTGAAGACTAGAAAGAATATAAACATTTCTCAGTAGCAATGAAAAGGAAGGAACTATTGAAGCATCTACATGGTTGCATTTTGGAACATGTTGAGAGAGAAGAATGAGACAAAAAGTATATTCTGTATATTATTCCATCTACATATATAATTCCAGAAAAATTCCAAATAATATAGCGACAGATGCAGATTAGTTATCCCTTGGGTACAATGGAGAATGCATAGAATGGAGGGATTATACAGGGGCATGCAGAACTTGGGGTAATATGGTAAATTCATTATCTTGACTATGGTGATGATTTTATATGTATATACACAGTTTGTTAATGGTCTATTAAAACTAAATAAATCTGTTAAGAGTATGGAGAGTTACCCCTTTTGGGAAGTGGTTTTTTCCTAGGATGGTAAGAAAGAACCAGAATAAATTTATTAGCCTGGAACTTATAGGGATCCCCTTGCTTAACTATACAAAAGAAAAAAAAATAATGCTTTTCTGTCTAGATCTCTCCGGCACATTTAGTTATCGGCCTATTCTACTCCTTGCCTTACCTTTTTTTTGAACCCTCCCTCTCCTTTTCCCCTGAAGTCCATACCTTTGTTCTATTTCCAGTAGTTCCTCCTCATTATAAGCCTCTGACTTTTGCTAGTTGTTTTATATACCCCAGAGAATTCAAGCCATTCTAGACAATCAGACCTTCCCACATCATACTTATACCTTCTATAACAATATAAGAGAAAGCCCTAGAACCCTTTGAACTTACCCATGTACTGCAACATCTGAAGCCCACTCTCAAAATATACTGCAGTACTCTGATAACTAATTGTGGCTTCCACTCTCATTAGGAAGCTCTTCTTTAGATAATGAGGGCTTTTTAGTCATTTTTTTCTGTTCCACAGATTTTAGAATGATCAGAAGTTTGCTTTGAAATTCCTCAGCTTATTATTACATGACAGTCTTACTCACATAGCTCTTGTTACTTGATGTTTTGGCCTTACCTGCCCTTATCTATATTTTGTAATAATACTTTATCCCCAGATTTGCTTTTTTGTTCTTTTCTTTTTGGAAGAAAAAGCTTGCTTTTATTTATTTTGTTTTGTTTTATTTGGGTGTGAAAAGAGGTTCTCCTTTTTGCTTTATAAGTGTTAGGAGGCTTGAAGATACTAAAACCAATGCTACTGCTGCCATCTTGTTCCCTTACTAATAACTGTAATAACATTTTGCAAATAACCTTTTTCTTTTAGAACAGTGTTAGATCTTCAGAAAAGTTATAAACATAATACCTAGTTGCCCTCCCATCCAATTTCCCCTATTTTAAAAATCTTACGCTAGTATTATACTTTTGTCACAGTGAATATCCTTGCTTAATTCATGTTTCCCTAGTTTTTACCTGAGGCCTTCTTTCTTTCCTTGGATACTATTTAGGATACCGCATTAATGATATGGAGACCCACTAATGTTGGTCCATATTGTCACAGCTCCTAGAGAAGGACATAGCAAGGATTCAAGTGTTCCTGTACATTCCTGAGCACATCACTGAGTCCCCTTATCTCCTGTGCATTCCCAGTAAGTAGCTTCAGGGGATCCTTGACTTCCCTGTAGACTTCACCCAATCAACTGAAAGATGCAAATCTCCTTTTTTTGAGTGGTTATTCATTTGAATAATATAGTATCAATGTAATCGTAAGCCTGTGGTATGTATAACTTTTGTATCAATGTAATCACAAGTTTTGTGATTCATTTAACTTTTGCATAATGTATGATGCCTTGGCCTTGTTAATTCCCTTTACTCTATGGCAAGCTTGATTAATGGTTTGGCCAGGCCCTACTGATAAAATCTGTGAGATACGTCTGATACCTGGCATCAGGAATTCTGGATGAAAAAATGTCACTATTGAAAAAATGAAGCTGAAACTCTAGTTCTATACAATGCTTTACTGGTCACATGGCTAATGTGTAGGTACTAAAAACTCTGGACTTATAAAAGTGTACTGTAAAACTGGAGGGTAAGCAGAACTACTTTAGAAAGACCCCGAGTCGGGCTCTGCTCCCTGGATTCAAACTCAGAAATAAACGCCTTTTTATCAGTTCCCTGTCCCTTGATTTATTGGTATCAAGGGTGTGCAACCGAGTGTTACTTGGACCATAACATTACCTTTAACCGTGATGCCTGCCTTAGGCTCCTTTTTGGCTGTGATAGTTTCTCAGACTTACCTTGTTGTTTTTGTTTTTTGTAATTACTTTGTCACTACCTTTATCTTTTCAAAATTGTGAAGTTCATTGGGGAAGTTTCCATGCTTGTTTCATTACATTGTTCTCATAGGTATTTGAAACTAAATGAAAGATGAAAAATAAATAAATGCATTAATTAAATGTGGTTAGACTGGTTTTCACTTACTAATGAAAAGCTAAAATTGGCATTATGTGTGCCTTTAAAGAAAACATGGAAAATGAATAAATTATTGGCATGTAAACATATTATTTGGTAGGCAATGCTTTATTACATATATGCTCTATGACAGAAATATTTTGTAAAAGAAGTACATTTTAGTAAAATATTTTCTGGTCATGGATGTAATGTA
The DNA here is from genome assembly GCF_000164805.1 of Carlito syrichta. Classification (NCBI taxonomy): domain Eukaryota; kingdom Metazoa; phylum Chordata; class Mammalia; order Primates; family Tarsiidae; genus Carlito; species Carlito syrichta. The sequence continues at coordinate 64,969 of NW_007248756.1, forward strand.
GTATTCATATTTTATAAAAGTTAAATTACTTTCAAAAAGCAGATAAACTTTCAGGATGATAAACTTTCCTAAGATTGAATATATATCTTATACATTAATCAGATCATATGAAGATCAAGTTAAAACTTATTATTCATTGGTAGTTTATTTTTCAAAGTATTCATTAACATTTAATTAGTCTCAACTCCCCCAAACTGTGTTAAATATATATGCACATACATATTCTTTATTTGAGACATTTAAACTTAGCAATGCATTTGTAAATACGGTCTGAAATATGTGCTTGACCTTTACTTTGACAGAATTTTATTCTTTCCTTTTTGATGTGTAGTTTTATGTTCAGGTGGAGCAGTTTGTAGTTTCAAAAAGATCATCTGTGGACCCTACACATTTTTCAGCCATTCTTTCCTCTTAAAAGTAATGAACAATTTCTTGGGGGCAAGTGAATAAGCTGTCTGTGGTGTACTGATATAAAACTACTCTTTTCCTCCACAGTAAGAATGGAAGTCCTACAGGTAACAAATTACTGCAGTCAGCAACAGCATGTATCTCAGCAACATGGAGACAAGATGACTTCAATAAATCCTGCAATGCCTAATCTCAGGGAAAATTTAGAAACATCAAACTTGTTACCAAAGCAATTCCCTTTCTTTCTTTCACAGAAAGGAAAGAACTGTTAGATACTTTCCCTAAAATACTATAAATGTATTAGGTCAACTATTTGGAAAGTATCCTTTGTGCCTGTGGTCAAATTCATATAAAAGTATACATGCAACATTCCATCTAGACCTGTATATCAAACTTTAAGTGGAATACAGGTCAATAAGACCATTCTAGAATCACACTACCTGTTAAATACCAGTTACCTGCTGCATATATTTTTATTCCTTTTAAACAAACTATAAGGTAGTTATTATTACTACACTTATTTCACAGAAAAAATCTGAGGTTAAATTTTCCAACAACATATTATAATATAAACAAATAGAATCACTGAGGTTTCAAACCACATCTGCCTAATTAAAGAAACTGGAGTCTATTTGTAGTAGGTAGTTTGCCTGCTTGTCATAAGAAAATACCACAGATCGAGTGACCCTAACAACAGAAAATCTATTTCTCAGTTGTGAAGGCTAAATGTCTGAAATCAAGGTGTTGGCAGACTTGACTTCCAAAGTATTTCTTCTTAGTTTGCAATGGCTTCCTTCGCGCTGTGTCCTCACATGGTCTTTGTGCAGGAGACACATGGTGTTTCTTTCTCTCTCTCTCTCTTTTTTTTTTTCCAAGGACATTGGTCCTATTGAATTCTGGTTTCACCTTTATGAGCACATTGAATCTTAATTATATCTTGAAAGACTCTCTTTTCAAATACAATCACATTGAGGATAAGACTTTAACATATGAATTGGGGGTGTGGGGCACAATTCAGTTCTCAATACTACTTGATTAGAAAGTAGAAAAAAATTGAAAAATGCTTGATGAAAAGGAGAGTCCTTGGTCTGGAGAATAAAATACTACTTTGATTAGATGGATGTAATGCCAAAGAAGGATTTGATTTTGTTTATGTGGTTTCAGAGGATTGAAATAAAACTCATTTGAAGAAGGTATAAGAAGACACATTTTGGCTTTCAAAATAAATAAGATCACTATAGGTGGCCAACAATGGGTGTTTTCTACATGGTGACCTCCCTGTCTTCAAAGGAGTTTATACTGAGACTAGAGTGCAAATTTGTACCTTCTAATGTGGCAGCACTAGCCACGTATGCCTCTTTAAATTAATTAAAACTAAATGAAATTAAAAAAAAAATCAGAATCTCAGTTGCACTAGCCAAATTTTAACATGCTCAACAGGCAATTAAAATACTGAATTAAAAAATTATCAATGAAAATTACAAATATAGGTTCATGTTTTCCTCCCTACTTCATTTCTTTTTAATCTTGACAATATCCATATGTTAACAATGTATATAGATGTCTTTAGAATATAAATACCTTCACACTGGTGACTAAGTGGATGCAATTCTTTGAGCGTATTTATTTTATAGGCGCTTCCCAGCTACTCCCTTTGGGTCTTTCCTACCTGATAGAAATTTCAAGGCAAAGACATCATTGACATATCAAGAATTCTCAGTCTCTTTCCTGAATCATCAGGGATAAAAAATTTGGGGAGGGGAGGTTTGGTTATTTACCTGAATTTGTCAGTACCCAGCTATAGTAACACAGAATCAATAGTTAATTTTTTTTTTAATTCAAGGAAATGATGAAGAAGGTGTTTACTTAACTTCAATTATATATTTCTTATAAAAGCATAAATATAAAAGGGGAAACCAAAACACAGAAAGAGAAAACAACTAGCAAGTATTTGTCTGATTTAAAACTATAATCTATATTTTCCAACAACTATATTGCTTTCTTAAATTTTTTTTAAAATTTTTATTATAAAGATGTGGGGTACATTTCAGGGTTAGGTACATAAACATTGATCAACAAGGTACCCTTGTTGAGGTATGCCCCTCCCAACCCTAGCAGTTTCCCTCAACTGCCAATTCCACTAGCCCCCCAAAAGTTTCCCACTACTGTCAATCACTTTCTTATAACATTAGAATTGTTCAAGGTCCTCTTATGAGTGAGAACATATGGAACTCTGTGATAAATCTTTGTTTCTGTGATAAATCACTGAGTATGATCGACTCCAAATTCATCCAAGTTGCTGCAAAGTCCATATATTTGTCCTTCTTTATGGCAGCATAATATTCCATTATGCATATGAACCACATTTTTAAATATCCAGTCCAACTTCGATGGGCAACATGGTTGGTTCCATGTTTTTGCTATTGTGGATAGAGCTGCAACAAACATATGTGTGCAGGTATCTTTTTTGTAGAATGATTTGAGTTCCTCTGAGTATATTCCCAATAGGGGAATTGCTGGGTCATATGGAAGGTCAATTTCTAGTTCTTTCAGAAATCACCACACTGTCTTCCAAAGAGGTTGTACTAGTTTGCATTCCCACCAGCAGTGTAGAAGAGTTCTTTTTTATCCACATCTTCGCCAGCATCTGTTGTTGTTTGTTTTATTAATGATGACCATTCTTACTGCGGTTAGGTGGTATGTCAATGTGGTTTTGATTTGCATTTCTCTGATGATGAGTGAAGCTGAGCACTTTTTCATGTGTCTGTTGGTTGCCCGTATATCTTCTTTTGAGAAGTGCCTATTCTTGTCTTTTGCCCACTTTTTAAAGGGGCTGTTTTCTTTTTTCCGTTTGACTCATTTGAGTTCCTTGTAGTTCCTAGATGTTAGGCTTTTGTCAGATAAACAGTTGGCAAATATTTTTTTCCCATTCTGTGGGCTGTCTTCATGCTTTCTTGATGGTTTATTTTGCTTTGCAGAAGCTCATTAATTTGATGAGGTCTCACTTTATCTAATTTCTTAAGGTATTGACCTTTAAGGTTCTGAATAGGAATTGGTTCCCAGTTCCAATGTCCATAGGGTATTTCTTGCACTTTCTAAGATTCTTATAGTCTGAGGTTTTACATTTAGGTCTTTGATCCATTTAGAGTTAATTTTTGTGAATGGTGATAGGTAGGGGTCCTGTTTCAATCTTCTGCATGTGGTCAGCCAGTGTCCCCAGCATTCATTTACTGAATAGATTCTCCTCTCCCCAGTGGTGATTGTCAGAGGCTTTGTCAAAGATGAGTTGGTTGAGGAATTGAGGCTTTGCTTCCGGAATCTTTACCCTGTTCTATTGGGCTATGTGCCTGTTCTTGTACCAATACCAGGTTGTTTTGATTACTGTAGCCTTATAGGAAATTTTGAAGTGTGGAAGTATGATACCTCCTGTTTTATTTCTTTTGCTAAGGATTGTTTTGGCTATTCGTGGTCGTTTATGTTTCCATATGAATTTCTGTATTATCCTTTCCAGGTCCGAGAGGATGATGTGGTAACTTAATGGGTATTGCGTTGAATCTGTAGATTGTCTTTGGTAGGATGGACACTTTAAGAATGTTGATCCTTTCTATCCATGAGCATGGAATATTTTTCGATTTGTTTATGTCTTCTTGTATTTCTTTGAGCAGTATTCTATAATTCTCATTGTAAAGGTCTTTCACTTCTCAGGTTAGGAAGATGCCAAGGTATTTCATTTTTTTGGTGGCTATTGTGAATGCAATTGTGCTTTTTATTTGGGTCTCTGCCTGCTTGTTGTTGGTGTATAGGAATGCAACTGTCTTTTGCACATTTATTCTGTCTCCCGAGACTTTGCCAAAATCCTTTATCAGTGCAAGCAGGTTTTTCACAGATTCTCTTGGATTTTCAAGGTATAGGATCTTATCTTTATCAAAGAGGGATATGTGACTTCCTCTTTTCCTATTTGGATACCCCTGATTTCCTTCTCTTGTCTAATTTCCTTAGCTAGGACTTCCAACACAATGTTGTACAAGAGGGGTTAGTGTAGGCATCTTTGTCTTGTTCCAGTTTTCAGGGGAAATGATTCTAGTTTCTGTACATTTAGCAATATGTTAGTTATGGGTTTGTCATAGATGGCACTTACTATTTTGCGGTATGTTTCTTCTATACCTAGGTGTTTGAGGGTTTTTATTAAGAAGTGATGCTGCATTTTATCAAAAGCTTTTTCTGCATCTAATGAGATAATCATGTGGTTCTTCTTTTTACATCTGTTGATGTATTTAATTACATTTATGGTCTTGCGAATGTTGAACCGGCCCTGCATCCTGGGGATGAAGCTTACTTGGTCATGGTGGATGATTTTTGAGATGTGTTTTGGATCCAATTTGCTAGAATCTTGTTGAGGATTTTTGCATCTATGTTCACAAGGGATATTGGACTATAGTTCTCTTTCTTTGTTGGATCTTTACCTGGTTTGAGTATCAGTGTAATGTAGCTTCAGTGGTTTGAGTATCAGTGTAATGTAGCTTGGGTAGAATTCCATCTTTCTCAATTGCCTGGAATACTTTCAATAGGATTGATATCAGCTCCTCCTTGTACATTTTGTATGATTCTGCTGGAAAGCCATCTGGTCCAGGGCTTTTTTTTTTTTTGTAGGTAATTTTCATATGACACAATTTCCTGGGTTGTTCTTGGTCTATTTAGTGTCTCAATGTCTTCTTGTTTTAATCTGGGGAGGTTGTGTGATGTCAGAACGTCCTCCATTTCATCTAGGTTATCTAGTTTTTTTCCCATATTGATGTACATAGTAATCTCTTTTAATCTTTTGTATTTCCTTGGGGTCAGTTGTTATTTGATCTTTTGTATTTCGGATTGTGTTTATTTGGCCTTTTACTGTCTTCTTCTTGGTCATTCTGGCTAGGGGACCATCAATCTTGTTAATTCTTTCAAGGAAACAACTTTTTGTTTTGTTGATGTTGTCTATGACATTTTTGTCCTCTATGTCCTGATGTGGGCTCCTATTTTTGTGATTTAGATTCTTTGGCTAAAGTTGGGGTTTTGGTGGTCCTCTCTTTCTAGCTCCTTTAGCTGATTTGTTAGGCTGTCCACTTGTGATCTTTCCATTTTCCTGATGTGTGCTTAGAGATATAAATCCCCCTCTTAGAACTGATTTCATGGCATCCCAGAGGTTTTGGTAAGATGCTTCTTCATTTTCTTTTCTTTTTTTATCAATATTTTTTATTTTAATATTGTGGAGTACAGTTAAGGGTAAAGTATACAAATATGCATTGTTCAGGCACCCTTGTTGATAAGGGGTTTCTCCCCATCCCCAGACAGATATTGACTACCGTTAATCCCATTTCCCTTCCCCTCCCCCCCAAAGTTTCCCACCACTGTCTATCCTTTTCTGATAGTATTACAAGAGATGTTCAAGGTCCACTGTATGAGTGAGAACTTGGGATACTCATATCTTTGTTTCTGTGAGAGAACACTCAGTATTATAGACTCTAGCTCCCTCCAGGTTGCTGCAAAATTCATGATTTTGTTCTTTTTTATGGCTGGGTAGTATTCCATCATGTATATGTAACATATTTTTTAAATCCAGTCATCTTTTGATGGACAGCATGGTTGGTTCCAGGTTCTTGCTACTGTGAACAATGCTGCAATAAACATACGTGTGCAGGCATCTTTTTTATAGAGTGATTTGAG